>NW_021939718.1:4201751-4287552 GCF_001715985.3 Manacus vitellinus | reverse complement strand
GGGTTTGGGATTAGAGTTGTCCTTCTCCTAGGATGACTGCCAGAAGGCTAACAAGCTCATCCTGCCCAAGACTGTAGTGTATCTGGTCCTACGGTTTTGATCTGTCTGGCATGGGTGACCCTACCGAAGGCATGTACCATCGCCAGCGTAGCTCACAACTGCTTAGGGGTACACAGGCTTCATTCCTATTAGAACGATTCGGGCATATCTTACATTTCCTACTTTGCTATCACCTATCTATATACAATCTTCAGGAAATACCCAGGAACAACCCTTTGTCCTGACCACCCTTTCAGGAGGTAACAGAGCAAAGCAAATATATCCAGAACATGCCAAACCTGGGCAGTAGCCACAGGTGAGCCAAAACCAAACAAACAGACAAACTGTTCTGGCCCCCGTACCCATCCAAGGCTGGGGTTCCTTTCAAGGCCCCAGCCCGTCCAGGACCCCCAGCATTCTAAAAGAACCCATTATCCACCCTGACCTTATCCTTACCCCACTGTGTTGCTGCATATCTACAGGTGCACTGCTCACCTGCAGCATTTCATACAGGATTGCCCCGCTCGCACTCCCGCCAGTCTGAGGACCCCCATGGCCCGCTCGACACCCTTCCCCTCCCCCAAACCTGGAACGACAAACCTCTGTGTGCTCCAAAGCTCCCCTCTCCTCTTCCACAGGGGTGCAGTACCCGCCGTGAGGCTCCCCTTTCTCTCCTCTCTCCCGCCAGGGTCAGGGGGGGGCTGCTGGTGGCCGCACCCGGGGGCTGCCGGCGGCTGCAGCACAGGGGCAGTCAGGGTGTCCCTGGAGCCGGGTGGGTCTCAGGCACGCGGGGGCAACCCGCCGGACAAAAATCAATGAAACCATAGTGAAACTACAGAGATGGTTGTACCATCTCTGTATGTTGTACCATCTCTGTATGTTCAGTGCATCAGTTACAAAATCCAGTTATACTGCCCTTTTTGGTGAACTGCTGCAAGAAAGAAATTATGCACTATTGCACCTTCCACAGTTACTGAGAATGTATTTGACCTCTTTTGGCTGATTTTGTTTGCTAATTGAGTCCACTTAAATATTTATAAATATCCAAATTACCCTTACTGCTGTCTACCATCAGTACAGTCGTTTGCAGAACCACTGGAAAGTCAGATGGGTTTTTTTTTTTCTGTTTCTAAATCTCAGTTGTATGCTGATTAGCGAAGACTGACATCTTGTATATCAAGAGCTACCAGCTCTTCATAACTCCTCTTCTTTTTTTTTCCCCTGACATTTGGGAATGTAGCAGGAACAGAGCAGCCCCACAGCTGCTGAAAAATCATCTCTTTAAACATATATGCGTTATTTGGGTTAAGTCACTCATTCATCTTCCTTTTCAGCAACTGCATTATAACTAGAACTAAAAACTGTGAACATCCTCCCCCTTGACTACATGCAGATGGCTGACTTCTGCACCAGAAACCTTGGCTTTTTTTCCTAAGCTGAGATTTTAGCTGCTAAAAGGTGTTACTCATTGCTGGTATTAAATCCCAGCCTGACTTTCTGGGCCCATATTTCCTGAAAAGTATTCTAGTCCATGGTGACCAGGGTGCTCGTGATTTGTATCCTGTATGTCATTGTCATGTTGTAACAAAACCTTCCCAGCCTGTTCAGATTCCTCATGGTTTCTCCTACCTACCTTTTTTCAGCCCATTCAGAACTTCCAGATCCTCTTTCCTTTCCTATTCTAAAGGTTCAGGTTTTTCTTTTAATTCCTCATGACCCTTTTAACTCTCATTTATTTTTTTGTTGGAAAAGTGTTTGTGAAGAAGGCATGAAAGTGAGACATATCATTGTTCTTACATCATCAATATGAAAAATGGGAAACACATGCAATTTTAGAATATTATTATAAAATGTATGACATAAGATCACTTCAGAGTTCTCTAAACTCACCTTTTTTTAATTTACTCAGAAAATGTCCTGTTATTCTCAGTGCTGTCTTTGTAATATTATTTTACTGGGGGGAAAAACAGTATTAATTGTATAAAATCAGTTATTTTCTCTGAAAACTGAGGTAGAATTGGTTTTATTCTATGTTTATTTCAATTTCATTAATTGATCCCTGATACTTCTAGAAAAAAGTAATTCAAAGAATTTGTATAGAATATATTTGGTAATTGGTCTATTTATCTTGATTCATAGCTAGAAAAATAGATAGAAAATTCATAGATAGAAAAAACAGTGATACCTGTTTATCTGTGTGTTTGTATGTGTTTGCACTTGTGTTTGTTCCTAACTTGAAGAGAATTCTGAAATATAGGTCTTTTACAAGGTACATGAAAAACTGCTTTTCAGGATCTATTTTCCACATTATTCAGTGCATACAGGAAACTGCCCTTACCATCTCTACCAGCTGTATATTTCAATCCTTTAATATCTTTACAGCTCTGATAGCCATTGGGCGGTACAGCATGACAATAGAGACAGTGGATGTTGGATGGTGCAAGGAGATCACAGACCGTGGAGCCACCCAGATTGCACAGCGCAGCAAGTCTCTCAGATACTTAGGACTGATGAGGTGTGATCAGGTAAGAGGCATTTGCATGAGCTGGTTCCTCTTTCTGAGTGTGTATGAGAGTGTTCATGTGTGAGAGTAAGTGAGGGAGACGGGGGTTTGGTTTTATGTACGACCTGGTTTGGTATTCACTACACTAGTAACTCTTTTCAGTGTATTGTGTTCACGTATTTAGCTAAGAGAACAGAACTAAAGGGAGCATTATAAATTTTTGCTGACACAGATTTTCAAAATACACCCACAGGCTACACCCGCAGCCTTAGGTGCTCACAAAGGTTTCTGTAAAATCTGCCCTCTGATGGTTTTGAATATTTTTGTTTAAAAGTGATGGGTATGTCGTGTTATTATTACAACAGAGTACTTTGTTTTTTAAAAAGGAAGGGGGGGAACCTTTAGAATTACTTCCAGAGTGATTTAGTGATTTTCTGTCATATGTCTGTGCTCTTGCTCATGTGTAATGGTTTTGAAAACAGAAGAACAAAGATATGGATAAAACCATAACGCTAAATAAAGAAAAAAATACTGAGTTTCTTAAATACAGCTTTCCTACATGGAACATATTAAGAATGTCTGTAAGTTTTAGCACTTTATCATTAGAAGAAAAGAGGACAAGGCAGTCCAGCTCCACCTCACCTTGTATATAACCTTCAGGAAGCAGGTCCCTGTTTACAGAAGAGAGATCAAGAGGCCTGTCAGCAGAAATAGCTAAAAGAAAAGTCATTGGAGGTCCAGAGTCTCTGGTCATAAGTCTTCAAATACACCTGCAGGGATTTATTCTTTTCCAGCCGTCATCAATGAAATGTCCAGCTTGTGATGCCCATCGTAAGCATGTCTCTCAGGCTTGTGGATCTCTGATTGGATACAGCCTGTGGAAAAGCAGGTTTCAATCTAAGAAACTTGATGCTCAACACCATTACCTTGCATCGCTCACACTGCATTACAGAAGACAATGACAGAACCCAGTATCTCAAATGGCAAGAAATAGTAATGTCCAGGTCACTTGTAGAGTTAGAAATAGCATTTTGCAAAGCCAGCCTTAGGCAGTTTCCAGTTTGAGAGAAGGTTGAGCACTTTGGAAGAATTGCTCTGTCTATCAAAGCTGAGTCCACTTAATCTCCTAAACATTAGTGTTTTATAAGAGCCAATAGACAAAAGGAGTATGTGAGTCTCTTTGATGGATTGTGCTAAGATTATGTGCTCAGAAAATGTTCAAAGGGTAACTTGACCTTGGGAATTAGATCTGACCCCGAATCACCAAATCACTTCTACATGTATATTTATTTTGTGAATTTAGCTAATGTTGAACAGTCAACAAGGATCTAACAAGTGCAATAATTTTATCCTGTCTTCAGCTGCTATAGAAAATCAATGATCTTGATGCTGAAACCAACTTTTACTACCTCATAAGCTAAACTATATGTACTACAGTCTGTATTCCTCTAACTGGTGGTTAATGCTTTTCTAGTTCTTTACAGAGGAGTATACACCATCTTTTGTGTTATGAAAGGCAACTGCTGAAAGGAAAAAAAATATTTTTTGAGAAAGCTTTAAGGAAGATAGAAAAATAATGTTGACTGTGCGCATGGAGGTGTGTGTGTGCGCATTAGCAATTATTTAAAGTATAGCAGTTAGAACATGTTAAGAAATGAGTAAATACTGTTACAGCAAACACTGCAGTAGTGGGACTACAACTGGGAATTATTCTCTTGCTTGCAATGGCTTGATGGGAAGAATAGCTCCACAGACAGAATGAAATAAGTATCCTCGACTTGAGGGGTTTTTGGCAGCTAGAAGATGCCAACTCCCTTTTTCCACTGCAAACGAACAGAGAAATTACTGAACAAAATCATGTCCTCAACTGTCTCTTCCCAATATCATGCAGAACTAATTTTTTCCAGTGGCTGCTCTATTAAATTAAAAATGTCAGTGCCCAGCACATCATTAAAGAGAATTCTTGGGTGGTGCAGAAGGGTTTATTTACATGCCCCATTGACTGAAATTCTTGTCTTTGTACTGTTGTCAGTTTGCAGTGTAGAGAGGGTTAGAAGATTTGTCCCTTCCTTTTCTAAGGTACTGACTGTTATGCTAGTACCAGGTAGCTTTTATGCCTTTCTAGGATTTCCCAGGCATTGGAGGGGAAGTACTTAAACACAGTTACGTAAGGAACATATGTAAGTAGACTTCAAATGACTACCACTAAAATACTCTTTATGAGCCAGACTCTTTGGAATTTCTTTGATACGCACTTGACATAAATTAGAGGCGTCAAGGGTCCTCCCAAGAAAGATCAAGAGAGGCTGCAAGCCTGGGTAAAGGCAGGCTCTGTTTTATGCCATTGATTATCCAAGTGCCTAGAGGCAATGTGTTTCAGTAGATGCAGAACATTATTGATCCACACCATGAAAATAATCAAATTATTCATTTTTCATCAAACTGCTATTGCCATGACCTTTCTTTTTATCATTTGCCTACCATCTAACATGCACACCACAGGAGCAATATGATCTTTGCCTTAAAATAGATGACATTGTGTTGAGAAATCTCATAGAAAAAAGCTGACTTTAGCATGAGGTCATCATAATGGGGGCCCGTATTTCAGTTGGAACTGTATCAGATAGGATATGTCTGAGATGCTATGATCGAGACCTCCAAAAGTATTAAAGAGTTCAGAAAATAGACCCTAAACATTTTTAAGTGCATATATTTTGGACAGTGAAATTCCCCACTTGTCTGCATACCAACATCAACACGTACTGAAAAGCAGCTAGGACCCTTCTTCTCCCTTTTGATCTCTCTCACTCTACAGGGTATCAGCTCTGTGCAAATATGTGTGCATGGGTCTGCACAGGTGCTTAGGACTGCACAAATCATGTGTTTCATGAAAAGAAAATATTGCCATTTTGAGTCTTCATTTCTTTTGAAAGCAGTAAGAGATAAAATCAGTAGTTATTTAAGGCCTGAGGAGGAAGGACATTTTAAAGGTTTGTAATTGGAAAAGGCATAAAAGACAGCATATTTCTGTTTTGCATTCTGGGGTTACTGCCTGTGGTTGTGCCCTGCCCTGCTCCCAGTGGCAGTGAGCCAGGATTCATTCCTTCATGTCGCCTCTTACCAGTGCTCTGGCAGCACAGGGAAACCACAAGCTCCTCAGTTTCTCTGCAGAGTGTTGTGCTTTTGGGGCTACAGTCCGAGGTTGTATTTTAGGACTTGATGTGGGTATTTGGAAGCACATAATGACTTTGTGTACAATTTGCCTGATTTTCCTGATTTGTCACTCACTAAATACCAAGAAAAGCACAGATTTGTCTTCATAAGAAGGAGTTCTATTCAGTTCACCTCAGCTTAGTTCCCCTATAGCAGAAAGAGAATATAACTGTTCTACCAACCAAATTTTAATTGTGACTCTGTATTTTATATCACGACTTAGGAAAGTGTGTATTTTAAAGTACAATTCATCCTTCCCTTTAAATATTTGAAATACCTTGAGAGACATGGGCGGTTACAGGATGCTTCTTTCCTCCTACAAACACTGATGTCAGAATTCCTAAGAACTTTACTTGTATCCTGAGGGCATAAAATGATGCCTACTTCAGAATAACAGATTTAAATGCAAGTTGCAAACTTCTTTTTGTGGACACATTTCTATACATTCCTACCCCTAAACTGAGCTATGTTGTATTTATTTACTGTAGTTACTTATAAATTATTTTGAAATATTTTGTGTTTCACATTTTTTTTAAATGGAGGAAGAAGATGATGTTCTCTATACTATTTATTGCTAGAATTCATTTGAAAGATGTGTTTGTGGCACTTCTTTCTTGTGCTCTCACAAGTGAAACGGCTTTAATAATGGCAGCTTGAAATCTTCACCCTTGGGAAGATGCCTGGGTATCAATTAGGAGATAGGGGCTAAAAACTTGATCAGTTTTTGTGGGTAGTAGCTTGACTGGTTGAACAATGTATCAGAATAATCTTCCCAAAACTTTTCTCACACAGATTTTCGTATTTCAAGATCCTTTCCCTATAACTGCGGTGCTGTTTGCAATGATTATCAGCAGTGCTGCCATGTAAATGCAGGAAACATTTCTTGGGGAAATATGCAGAAAAGTGTCACTAAAAAACAGAGGCCACAAAATTCATTCATGTGCGAATGAAATGAAGAGAGTCTGACAAAGTTGGCTCTGAATGGATACACAACTTGGTTAATAAATCATGTTGGCCTTTATTCCTTGCTTTCTTCTCGTTTTTTCTTTGCTTTTTGCTTTTTTTCTTTTTTTGAGATGAATTTCACAAAAAAAGACATGGTTGCTTTTCATGAAAAGACTTCTGAAAGCCTGTAGCTTATTCCAGATGACTTTCTCAGATGAATTGTAGCATGTATTTCCTATTCAAGTTTTACTGAGATATTAGAGCACAGAAATTGATGGTCAGTACAACTGACAGAAAGACAAACTCTTTTATGTTACCACAGAGAGGAAGGAAGATAAATGATCCCTAAAAATAAAAATGGTCTGTTAAGAAATCATTTGCATCTTAAGTAAGCATAAGATTTTTAAAAAATCAGTAGAGTTTTAATATAATTTATCACTTTGTCCTTCTATAAAACCTTTTTTAGAAATATTTGTAAATATATATTCTTTGCAGACTGCAAATCAGTAGCCTAACTGGGATGCAACTCCTGTTGTTTATGAGAAATGTTTTTACCTTTCACTCACAGATTTTAATTTACATGGCTAGTCTGTAACTGAAGGTGAGTGAAAAAGACATAATATTCTAAGTTCTAGAGATACATCTTTAAATTTCAAATACATTTTTGAGCTAAACTCTTCTTAATCAATGGTAGAACAGTGAGAGTACAAAGCCATGGCTTGTTTTAATATAATTATCATAGTAATTTGCCTTCCACCTTCAGAAAATGCTATCATTAGCCTGATAAGAAAACCTGACAAATTGCTACCATTTCTTCTTTTATATTTAAGGGGTTCATTTTGAGATTTAAAATTATGGTTTTGTAATTTGAAGAGGAATGAAAATATCCAGTCCTTCCTTTTAAGACAAATTGTATATCACTATTTTTTCTGTTAAATCACTATAATTTGTTCAATTTACATTGCATATTAAAAAGGAATTCCTGTATATTTTATAGTTTTATATGTATAATGTAGGAGCTGTGATTGATACATCTCTCTATGAATAATGAAGATTTTATATTAATGAAATCTCTGAATCCCATTAGAAGGAAACTACAGTTATACCACAACAAAAGAAAAATAGCATTTATTTCAATACAACAATTTTAAAAGACTGGACTACTTTTGTTTTTTTTCCACCTCGCTAACTGGGATAACAGATCCATTATGTGTATAAATGAAAGTATCTGCTAAAATATGAAAAGAGGATTTTTTTTACAAATTGAACTTTTTACTCTTCTAGTTTAACTGTTTCTTTGCTAAAGATTTTTAACTTCAGGCTGATAGTTCTAGAACAAATTCATGGCAGTAGGCTGAAGATGGAATCTTCTGAGTTAATGAATCTGTCCTTGTTTTTAAAAAGCACCCATCTGACCATGTCATACTGTAATAGAAAGATGAGGCCTCAGGTACAGATCAACAGTTCAAAATCAGGATAAGACCAACTCTTAAAGAAGAATGCAATGTGAACTAGTCAGCATTTTTACAATTGAAAAAAAAGAGACATTTTTTTAGCAGCATTGTCCCCTGGAACTTTCAGTCATTTTTGCCAACTGGCAACTTTTGAGAATGATTTCTCTGTTAGTTTTACGTGCCATCGTTTTGACAGGTATTACAATAATGGGCTCAAATTATTGTTAATGTAGTTGAATAGGAAGGAAAATAGTCAGTGTTATTAATTCAACAGGAAGAAAGTAATCTGAAAGAATATTTACCACTATGTAGATTAACACAGTCATTTCACTGCATATGGGTCTTTATTAACTGCAATTTTTATAAGAATAAAGCATTTGAAATGCTTATGATACTGGTAATATTTTTACCTTGAAATCTTCTGTAAGTGGAGTCTAGAAGTTCATCTGATGAAATGAACAGAATTAACAAACCAAACTGAAAGGCTCCTTTAGAATGGTTTCTATGATTTAATAGAAAAGTAAACCCTCACACTAAGCAAAGAGAATTGAGAGTGAAAACTTCATCACTTATACAGCTTTAGTATTCAATATTGTGTTGGCAGCAATGATTAGGATGGCAAGTCCTGAAATGATAGAAAACTATGCAAACTCACAGAGATCTGAAATGGATATTGCTAGTTTGCAGTGACACTGGCAGTTTGAGACAATAGCATTCTCATGAGTAAACAGCCACAATAATGAATTTCATCCCTTTCAGTTGAGATTTAAATAAAGAACTGCAAAGTAGATCTACTCCACAAGCAACCTTGCTACATTTTCTGAAATCCTTCCAGAATTGCTACCATGGAATATTAGAAGATTTGGGTATTGCCTTTATTTCAGTTCACACAGCAGAAAAGATTTCAGATATTTCTGTTTACCTACTCTTTCCCTTTTGCAAATATAAATGGGAAATGAATTGCTAAGATTTAACACAATTAAGTTGTCAAATGCCATGATAATAGTACATCATACTGTACTTGCCAATTTCATTATTTATGAGTCTACACAAACAGTGTTTGTATGTGCATGCATGTGTGCTTTTTTCTGTCCTTAAGTCAAAATACACTCTTTACTGAAGTCGTAAGGGACTTCATTTGGACTATAGGATATTGTGCTAATATTGGGAGGGCTGTTATCTTATTAAAGTACTAAACAAAGGTTCTACCTCTGGGCATGAGGGCAATCACTGAAAATCTGTGGAATATGTCTGCCTTAGCTGATCAAGTGCACTTCACACAAAACGTTTCCAGAAATCTTTAATTTTGTTATGGCTACAGGCAACAGTTATAATTGGGCCACCTGAGAATATAATTCATTCAACTATTAGAAGAAAAAAAAATCAAACATAGTGTACTTTTTATAAAACACTGACTTAAGGAAGCAAAATGCAGCTTAGAGAAGAGAAAGGGTGTATGAAAATGTGTTTCTTGTAACTCCAAGTATGTATATTTTGGATTTTATTGTTAAAACATTTGAGCAATCAGTAATAAAGTGTGTTCCAAATCCATCATTATGAATACACACAATGACTATAGCGTAATCTCTTTGACCCCTACATACAAATTTGACTTTCATGTAATACTACTTTATGTATACAGAGACACAAATTTCAGTATCCCTAATGCTGCAATACCACTCCATAAGCAAAAATGTCAACCGTATTTTAAGAAAACCCTTTTGGGACAAATCTATTTGTATTTCTTCTCTGTAAAGTTGATTTTGTGATTCCTTACGTGTAGAAATATAATGATAATACTTGTTTATCATCTAGCATAAACATCATCTGTATGGGAGCCCTTAAAATCTTTTGCTCTGAATGTTACCTCTCACCTGCTAACATTTCCCTAAAATTCTTAGTACTAGATTTCTAAGATTAAGCTAGCAGTTCTATATGTTACTAATGCCTTTCTGTGCAGATATTGTTGACTCATGGTATCGTAACTTGATGTGTTATTTTTTATTAATGACTGGTCTATAAAGTTATGTAACTGAAGATACCAACCTGTATTGTCCTCAGAAGGAGAGCACCCATGGTGTCAGCACTCTCCAAAATCATAGCCACATGTCTGTTCCAAGGTCTAGGTTAGATACAATGCAGAAATTATTTCAACTGTCAGCTCTGAATGATGGTCTGAGGAACACAGGCAGGTTTTTGTAAGAAGTTCTAGTACTGCATCTTTGCACTAATCCAGTTTTGCAAGTCTGGTTTTGGGGGGCTTGAGCTTTTTTATTTATATGGCTTGCTACTGGTTTCAGTTATTAGCTTGCAATGGAGATAACTTTTTCTTTTCAATTATGAAATTAATTGGTGGTTACACTGAAGTTATTAAGATGTGAAGATTTTTAGGTTTTGTTCACTGAACAAGACCATTCAAACCTTTTAGATTAACAGTAAATACTCCTCCACTGTGTAGAGCAGCATAAAACAGTTCAAGTGGTGACTCTACTCTCCCTTTTCAGTATTCTCTAGATGACACAACACAGACATTTGTAGCACATTTTAGAAGCTTTAGAGTCAGAACTGCATTCTAAGACTGCCCTTGATATACCTATAGGAGGAGTTTTGAAGATCACTGTGCAGTCCTAGAATTCTTAATGGCAATATAGTAAAGGAGTTGTCTCAGTTAAAACTTTTTGAAGTCCCTTTATGTGCCACTTGGTATTCAAAACCCAGGGATTTCCAGGACATCATCTCGACTAAAGTCCAGCTAAGTAGGAAAGTCCTGTTTAGGAAAAGTCCTTATACCTCTGTTCCTTAGTTGTGAACAAAGCTCTCAGTCTCATTAAAAAATGTGCAATTTGGCTGATGGTTTCAACTGTAATCCCTAATCTACATTAACAGGATTAGAAAAACTTGACTCCTATGATTTTAATAAGATCTGTCCCAGGAACATAATGAAAGCTATAGGTAAAAAAAAAAAAAAAAAAAAAAAAAAAATCCTAGCCTTTTGGAATCATTTGGTATCTTTAGAAATTCCTGATTTTAGAATCTAGAAATTAAAGAAAATGATGCTGAAATTATCACAAGAACGAAATGACATGGCACATTTCAAAGACAAAAACCTAAAAATTACCTAATAACTATTCAAGCTTGCAGCTTGACTTTTCATGAGAGCTTGTGGACAGTGGCATAAAAGAAATTTCTCATTGTGTTCTGTGTCAAACAAGTGGTGTACCAAATCAGTAAATACTGTGAGTCAGACTGGATAAGTAAATATAGCATGCCAGATCAAAATCTGAGTGAATATTTTTCTGAGAGTAGCTTTTTAATTGAAAACTAGTTTCAGTTTACTCTGAAAAAAATCAGCTCATAAGTGTCAGTTACTTTATTCTGGGAAAAATATTTACAGACTGGAAGGGTTTTTCAGGGCTTTCTGTAGTAGGCAGATCATTTTACCTAAAGGAGAGAAAGAGTTTTGAACACTGGTTTTCCATTTTTCTCAGTATTTTACCCACGTTGTGTGTATATATAGCATAGTGAGATAAAAGTCCTTCAAAGAAGCACTCACAGAACCCTTTCGTCAGGATTCCACTTCACATGGACTAGAAGGGTATTCTTGTTCTTCTTTCCAAGATGAATTCCTAATTATCAATCACATGAGGAATTATTCTCTAGAGCAGATAGTATTTAAATACTCTCTGCACAACTACACTATCATCATCAGAAGAAGAAATTAAGGAGGTCCTACCTCAGAAAAAACATTTATCACAAAGTGGTGATATATTCTTCTGGCAAATAGGCAATATGAGTTCAGATGTCTTTAAGAAAAAAGGATTCAAAATTATTACTTCTATGTAACTGCTATAATTGAGTTAAAAGGAGATGATACCACTTGGTCCTGCCAGTTTCTGTAGTCTGTCTTCTTGGCTTTGTTTTGGCTTTTAATCTATTCTTTGGCCTGGAATAAATTTTTATTTTATCAAGAAAAAGTAAGTTTGTTAAGGTTAGAAATCGAGGAGAATTTTCTTCCCCCTACCCCCCACTGTAAGAAAGATGGAGTCCCAAATGGAAAAAAAGTCAATTAGCCTTACAAAAGAATCTAGCTGGCCAAGCTGCATTCCTACTGAATGGCCCATCAGAGGCTGGGGGGAGAGGGGAGGAGTTCTGGGAGGGGGTGGTTGGCTCTTCTGGGAGGGGAGAGATCAGACTGCAGGGTTCTCTCTCTGGGACAGAGACAGGGTCTGTGTCCGGGCATTTTTGGAGAGGGGTCCCCGATCGGCTCGCACACTGCCTCGTGACTCCAGCCGGGACCTACTGGGCTTTCATCGGAGAGTCTCTGTGCTCACTGGGAGAAAAGGAGGAGCTTTGGGGCGCCATCAACTGAGAACAACAGTGAGTCCTGTGGGGGTGGACTGCTTTTCCTTCTGCCCTTCTTCCACTGGGGGAAGAGCCCCCGTTGTTTCTTTTCGGCTCCTCCCTGCGACCCCCCAGACCCCCCCCAGTGACCGCCAGAGCCCGACAGCGCCCCCTGCAGGCCGGGATTGGAACTGTGCTAAGGACAGAGAAGTGTTCATTCAGACTTTTTTGTGTGTGGTTTAAAGGACAGAGAAGTATTCATTCAGACCTTTTTGTGTGGGGGGTTTTTTTCTATTGTTTGAAGAGGACTTTTTTTTGGCTACAGGACTATTGCCTAGTTTTTTTTGTGTTCTGTTACTGTTTTTGCCAACATACATATAACTTTTAATAAAGGGTTGCTATTTCTTCTGGTTTTTCCACACTTCCTCGATTAAAACCCCTTAATTTTGAATTCACAATTACTGAGAGAGAGGAGTTTGGTTTTTCTCATAACTCATCCTCTTTAGCAAACTTTCCAGTCTCTTCAAACTGAGACAAAGTTTCAAATCAATCTTTGCTGTTATTTTCTTTTTTTTGCTTGATGACCAGGATTTGCACAAACCTGTTACTTTCACACTAAATGATAAGGGATGCATTCTTCCATTATGTGTTAAAATATAATTGAAGAGCTATTCAAATTCAAATGAATGATTATGTATTAGATAATCTAAGTAGTTTATCTGCATAAGTAGCCTTTCTTTGACAACTCAAAAGATGAAGATTAATGCAAGTTCTGTGAAAGAAAAATATAACATTTTAAAGCATATTAAGATGAGAAGATTTTTAGTTTTCATTCATTGAACAAGAGTGTTGAAGCTCAGAGGGGAAAATTGCTCTGTTTGTGTAATGAAATTATTTTGGGAATGACATTCCGTACTTTTGTTTTATCACCAGCCAGACTGATCTTAGACAGAAGCTTATGTTCTAGTGGTTTTACATAAGACTTCTTTTCATTTTAATCCTGCCATTAAGGAAACCGATTAGAAGGATACTAAGGGAGTTGACTTAGATATTACTTTTCACATTCATTTACAAAGAATAAAACTTTTATTTCTCTTTTTTTTCCTACCTTTTAGACAGTGGAATTTTAGTCCAGTACTAAAGAAAGCTTAAAATACTGAAAGTTTTACACTGTTTTAGTGTTTGACCTGACTTTTCTCACAGTGAAAGAAAAGGTATTGAAATCTTCTGATAGGGGATCATTTCTAGCTTAACTGTCTACATTTGTTTCTCATCTCTGGATCCATGTAGGTTGTTCCACTGCCAAACAGGATCTTTTTTCTCCATCTTCTCTTGTGTAATCTTGCACTGAATTTATTTTGTCCAGCATAATTTTTAGCTATTTGCTGTTATTTCCTTAGTATTAAAAATATTTACATTTAACCTGAAGGATCATATATTTGATCATTTATCTTGAAGCTTGGTAAATTTTTTTTTCTCTATCATGAGAGTAAAATCAATTTTTTAAGCTCAAAGTAATTTCTTTCTGTAAGTGTTAAATTTCCAAATATGCACATAGTTTTCCATTACTTTGTTGTTTACCAACAAGTTATAACTCAGATTGTTGTCTCGGATCAAACTAATGATTTAAAAAGTTCATTTAATGCTCCAGGAAAAAATGGAGAAAACTTTTTACTCTTTAGGCTTTGATGATAAAATAACTGGTTTTGTCAGTGGCACTTCTGCAATGGTTTTACCTGCCTTCTGTTTATGCTCATGTTTATTTTTTATTTTCTGACTGTATTTGGCACTCAACACCAAAAGTTTCCTTCTTCTATTTAGTTAAGTATTAATAGAAATTAGTAAAAATTGTATTAAATATTATTTTATCAAGTAATAATTGTATCAGAAAAAAACTGACAACAAACAGTCCTAGTGCTAGATGGTTTACCATAGATTTCTTCATAGGTTTTAAGTCTAAAAGGTACTATTTGTATCATCATCTTCCTGAGTATCGTGGGCCGTGCTTAAGTTAGCCTGGTAGTAAATACATTACTAGACTGTAGCTTCTGTAAATGTCATGAGTCAAAACCGCCAGGACATGGAGATCATTTACTGTCGTCTTGTGTTTGAACACCATCTTCGTAATGAATTTGCCTTATTTGTCTCCTGTAATAGAAAATCGGCATGTTGTATTGGCTATAAAGCTATAATATCCATGCTATTCCAACAAATAATGGCTGGCCAACAGGTAAGTGTCAAATCATATTAACTTCCGTCTACTACTGATATTTGCAGCTATCTGGTAGGTAAATAATACATCTTTAAATTTCCCATTCAGAAAGAGCAAAATGAGCAGCTGTCTGTGGCAAGTATCTTCCCTGTGACCGAGTTAACCATTAAAAGAAGTTACTGGTAGCATGATAGATTCTGCTATGGGTGTCTGTGCCACAAATCTAAAAGAAAAGAGCCTTTTGACTATTTCTGAATAGTAGCATAAAATAGCAAATACTGCTACGTTGGGGGATTCTTCCCTTCCAAGCAATATTTCTATGAACGGTTGCTTGCAGTTTGCAAGTGTGTATTCAGCTATAAATATCAAATATTTTGGGGGACTTGTGCTATGTCCGATTTCATTTTGATTTATTAAAAGTCACTTCTTGTTTTTCAGCACTGGAAGATGTTACTGTAACATAGCAATTTGCCAGAGGAGTACAGTTTGTGCTGTGAAGTTAAACCAGTTTTCTAGCCAAGTCAGTCTCAGCGAGATGAAACTTCCAATGAAGATTGAGTGTTTCTATTATTAAAGTAGAAGAACTGGATATTAAACCTTTCATTTATCCTTGTCACTAGGTGCAATCACTGTTCAGAAGGAAGCGCTCCTTGTTATCTTTTAAGGACAAAAATATTATTAGATATTGTGGTCACTGTGCTTTAAAATATTATTCGCATGACAGATCTTTGTAATGGTAGTAAACAGTTTAGTCTTTTTTTTTTTACTTTTGGCCTTGAATGTGAAACACTGTGGGGAAAAAAAAAGCAAACAGTGCTTTCGGTTGTACATCCTACTGATATAGATGATTCAGCAACTGTAGTATTGATGCATTTTGAAATGCCCAAGTGTTCAGCGAGGATTTCAAAGAGACCTAACTAGGAGTCATGGTTCTTAAGTTAATCTTTTATTTATCTGAAGGCTGAAGAAAACTGTCTACTTCTGTGATATGAAGTGTGGTCATCTTAAAAATAATTGACAAATTAATCCCCTCACAGCACTTCAATTGTAAAAGTGTTAGGTTTAGCTAGGCTTGTCTGATTGCCTTACCAGAGGGACATCCCAGACCCAAAAATCTTGTGTGTTTTAATTATTAATCCCACCATTTCTGCCCACGAAACCCTTTCTGCAGAGTCATCCTCACACCAGAAGGCTAAAATAAAAACTTCTGCCAGTGATGTATGTGAAGGCATGCAGGATTTTTAACCTTCGGAAAGCTGACCTATAACAATAATTGATAAATTGATCTACCTGCAGCATAGAATAGTTTGCATTCTTTACCCCATCTTTAGTCATGTTATCTGTTGTTTTTCATTGCAAACCCATTGACAGCTACCAGTGCAAGTTCATTTCAGTAAAATTAATTGTGGAGCAACTACTTAGCATTTGTAAAAGTATCCATAACTGTGCCATAAATTAATTAATAGATGTAATCTGTTTTCATTTTCCAAAGTCAAAAAAATCTTACATTTTAAATCTATGTCTGCTTGATCAACTTTGGGTATATATGCTTCTATTTCAAGGTAGAAATCTGTTGCTCTAGGCAGCACTTTTTTAAACAGGATGAATGTTTTGATAATTTGGTTTGGGGCATCATGAAGAGACAGCATAGTCAAGCATGGAATGAAGATAGTTTAAGAGCTTTTTAACCATAGTTGCAGTTTTCTAAACAAAAAAGACTTAAACCTTATTTAAAACTTCCCCCTTTACAATAAAATCAAGGTGTGAGGTTTGGTTTTGGTGTTTTTAGTTCTCTAGCAGGACATTACATTCTGTATGTTTCTTTTGTGATATCATCATGGCTGGGCTTCGCGAACGAAGATTTGGGAGGGCTCTATCCACAATTGTTGCATGCACATTGGTGACTTATGAAGCCAATACGAGACAGACATATCCGATTGCAAAAGGCACAGCAGAAAGACTCCTTAGATGGTATATTCTGCAGAACACGGTTCTTTCTGCATTGCCTTTTCTCCTCGAGAGTGATCCTGCGTGTGTTCTCAAAGGAGACAGCAGCGTTATAGATGGTGTGTCTCCAGACCTCCCGACTGGAGGCCAGAGTAGACCAGTTATGGTGATCAATATGGCCAAGGCTGAGATGTTGTTTCAGGGAGTCCTTGTATCTTTTCTTCGGGGCTCCTCTCTTGCGACAGCCGGTGGCAAGTTCACCATAAAGCAGGATCTTAGGGAGGCGGTGGTCCTTCATCCTGGAGACGTGCCCTGCCCATCGCAGCTGTGTGATATAAATGCACCGAAAACCATAGTAACAGTGAGGAGCCCAATGCTGCAAGCCCTCCCAGGAGTCCAAAGTTTGGCCATTCATTTAGCTTGCCTAATATTGCCCTTTTTGCACATCACAGATTCTCTTCTTCTCTTGCAGGTGAACGAAGCCACAGTGGAGCAGCTCGTGCAGCAGTATCCACATATAACCTTCAGTACTGTACTGCAGGATTGCAAGAGAACATTGGAACGGGCTTATCAACTGGGCTGGACACCCAACATGTCCCCTGCCTCTTAAACTTCTGTACCAACATGACAGTTCCACTCTGCTGCATTCAATAGATCTAATGGGGATTGCAGAAGGGTTTATAACCTTTCATCTGATGCAATATAGTTGTGAGTTTACAGAGGTTACAGTAAAATGGCAAAAGCTGTACACTGACTTTATTGTACTGTACATCTAACATTGAAGCAAAACTTTAGAAATGTATCGTGGTTTTGTTTGCATAAAAGTTATAAAAGCCTTTGGCAAATTTCTTGAGGTGGATTCCTACTAGTTCTCTGGATAGTTTGAATTATAGATGTTAAGCTTGTTTTCCTCTGTTTACTTTGCCTTGGTCGTGTGTGTTTCCTTTGATCTGTAAATGGTAACTCAGTGCTAGCACCAATGCAGTTGATCAACAGAGGCATATGTTGAAACTGGGGACTAAACTTGATGCTTATTATTTACAAAAGCTTATTATTTACTTAAACCTCAAGGAGGTTTTAAGATACACAGTAATAGGAAAATTACAGTGAATTGCTACTCTGTTGTAAACATTTTTTTTTCTTTACATATAAGAAGCTGTAGCGATATTAAAATCTTTCCACCTTAATGGATTTTACAATGCAAAGAGTGCTTACCTTGAAAATGCCATCTGAACATGGGTCCTGTCATGGGTACCATTTTGTAGGATCAGATATTGGATGCTTTTTAATACAGTGTATGCAAGAAAATATCCAGAGTAAACACATAAAATGATTCATTTTCTGTCACATTGCATTCTAAAGAGTTAAGTTTGAGCAGGGGATCGTGAAAATACTGACACTGCAGCTTCAATTTGGAGTTGCCTTAACCTTTAGAGTATTACCATTTGGTTAAGAATGTTGTCAGGTATGTAACACTGGATATTTGTTCTTCAAAGGTTACAGCATATTAATCCAAAATATGAAATGCTTAAGCTTCAGCTGAAAAGTTGCCATTATCGTCAAAATGTTTTGCTAATCCAGAAGGCCTAGTGCAGCATAACATAGAAGCTTGTTTAGTATGGCTGTATAACTCTCTGTAAAACTGTTTGTTGATTTCCATAGCATAATTTTTTACAATAGAAACATCAGCTCACAGAACTTCCAGTGAGGATGTTGAATGTTTTCTTATTAGACTTTTCAATATGGGGATGAATAATTTCTCTGGAAAAATATATATGGTAAAGATTTTGTTTTAAATAAATGGTAAATACTTGTGAACATGTGTAATGCTATGCTTTTTATTTACTCCAAAATGGCAACAATATTTTGAGAATAAGCCAGTTAATTATATTGCAGATATAGTACAGAATCTTAGTCATTTTTCTTTTAATGTTAAAACTATTCACACAATTTGTAAGTTTCTATTTTTTCGTGAAACCTTTGATCTTGCAATAAATTTTAATATAAAGAAGAAATTCGTGATGTTTTCTGTTTATCTGTGCTGCTAACTGTACTTAGACTATACTTAACAGAAAGACTGAAATCTCCATCCTCGAATAGGTAGAAGTCACCTGGACATGATCCCAAGCAAACTGATCCAAGCTGACCCTGTTGTGACTGACAGTTTGACTAGATGACATCCAGAGATCTTTTTCAATCTAAAATTTCCTCTAGCTCTAAGGATTTTTCATATATTATGGATCTGGTTGGTCATCTGTTTTCACATCTGCCATTTAAGTCACTCTCAGTAGTTTTACCTTTTACTAACTATTTATCTCTCATTTTTATGAACATAATAATCTTTGATAATAATCACTGTGGCTAATTAATTTCAAGTTATGTGGTATAAAAACTCTAGATGGAAGTATGTTTTTTCTAATTGCAGTGTTGACATAGATAGCTCTTTAATTTCCTTGTAATAAATCAATGCTTCCTAAGAAGTTTTAGAGGAATAAATAACAGTGCAGCACACTCTTTCATATTTGAAATTTTATGTAGGGGAAATACCATTCAGGGGGAAAAGAAAAGCTATTGCCTCTTGTAAAAATAAAAATTACCCCTGTTTTCTCTTACTCAAAACATACAGTGAATTCAAAGGTCACAAACAGCTTGCGTGCTGGATTTGCTAGGTTCCAAAAGGTTTATTTTACTGGAAAAATATGTATTTTTTCCTTCCAAATCTTTGTGGGAACCTGCTGTTAAGGTAGATAACCTGTGGCTCAGCACTTGTCTTACAAGAGACGTTTCTAGGCCAGAATAGCTGGGCTTGTTCAACCTGCAGAAAGGGCTAGGACAAACTCTATGTGCTTTCTTAACTAGAAGATATATGGTCCTAGAAGAAAGACAGATAACCTTTATTTTCAGTGATTTCACTCTTTAAATCCAGGTGTAATTCTGGCTTAAACAGTTCACCTGGTGGTCACTGTACCCATCTCTCACCACCTAAAGGTGATGTGGAAGGGAGTGTTCTCATGCAATTTGTCTCAGCTGGGGAAATGGGTACTGTGATATTTCACATGCAGGTTCAAATTCTCTTTGCCCAGACTCCCATATTAGTGGGAAGTTTAGTGCAGCCCTCCCTTCTCAGCAAGTGCTCTGTGCAGTACGAGGCATATTCTGGTCATCTCTGAGCAGGGACAAAGTGTATTTCTCTGAAAAATATTGTAGGTGGGGTAAACTGATCCCAGTAAGGCCACAGGTGGCTACTGGGAGTGACTTACAGCATTCTCAAAACCAAAAGGTCTTGATGTGCTTCAGGAACCAAGTGCTTGACCTTCAAAACTTAGCCATGACCCCAGAACCCCACTGGCTTCACTCACAGAAAACATTTCTTTGCATGTAAGTCCTGAAAAAGAGTTTGTCATCCTTGATATTTTCCTAGAACTATTAAACTTGCCAATCTATATAACTAGGTTTTTTAAAACATTTTGGTCAAAGACCTGGACAAGCTTGAGAAGCGGGTCCATGGGAATATCATGAGGTTTAACAAGACCAAGTGCTGGTTGGGGCAACCCCTGGTATCAACACAGGCTGGGGGATGAACAGATGGAAAGCATCCTTGCTGAGAAGGACTTGGGGAGCTGGTGGGTGAGAGGCTGGACATGAGCCATCAGTGTGCACTCACGGCCCAGAAAGCCAAACATATCCTGGGCTGCATCCAAAGCAGTGTGCACAGCACATAAGGGGAGAGAATTCTGCCCCTCTGCTCTGCTCTGGTGAGACCCCACCTGCAGTGCTGCACCCAGCTCTGCAGTTCCTGAAGCTAGCGTAACTGAGGTCCTTGTTAATGGTTCTCTTGGGGCAGATCAGAGTGAAACAACACTGAATTACCAGTGTTTATATATATATATATATATATATATATATGTATGACAGGTTTATTTTAGAACAATTTGGTTGCAATGGAGAGGAGGTACGTAGCCTTTTTGGTTGTTATTGATAGAAATATAAAAGTATAAAGATGTCACTTAAGAAAATATATAAGGAAAAGAAAGAGAAAGAAAGGATAAGAGTAGATAATAACACCCAAAACCTCTCCTCCTCCCCTTCGGTTGGGGGGTGCACACCTGCCCTCAGCAAAGCTCTTGCTGCTTTTGTCCATGGCCCATTGTTTGAGTCCATAAACCATAAACATTTCAGTCTCTTAGTGTCTCTTCCCTGCACAGGAAGGACATTGACTGAGAACAGAGGAGGCCATCAAGATGATCAGAGGGATGGTGCACGTCTCCTACGCGAAAAGGCTGAGAGAATTGGGATTGTTCAACCTGGAGAAGATGGCTTTGGGGTGACGTAATTGCAGCCTTCCAGTACCAGAAGGGAGCCCACAGAAAAGATGGAGAGCGACTTTTTACAGGAACCTGTAGTGACAGGAAAGGGGGAATGGCTTCAAACGGAAAGAGAGTAGTTTTAGATTAGGTATTAGAAAGAAATTCTTCCCTGTGAGGGTGGCGAGGCACTGGAACGGGTTGCCCGGAGAAGCTGTGGCTGCCCCATCCCTGGAGGTGTTCAAGAACAGGTTGGATGGGGCTTTGAGCAACCTGCTCTGGTGAAAGATGTCCCTGCCATGGGCAGAGGGTTTGAAAGTAGATGATCTTTAAGGTCCCTTCCTTGATTCTATGAAAACAAGCTGTAATCCCTTGCGAACAAGAAAATAGCTCTAGTAAGAATAATTACCAAACAGTTAATTTTTTCAGGCTCTCAGCTGGCTTTCACATGAGCTCAGTGATGTCCACCCAGATTCTCAAGATAAATATGGCTTTGCTGATGTTCGATAAACTCTAGTGTTGACAGGAGCAAAATCAATAAAGGCAGCAAGACACATACACAATGGTTACATGAAAACAGAGGCACAAAGCAAGCTTTGTAGGAGGCTGACAGGGCCTTTTTCAGGTGCTGTGATCTTTAACAAGGAAAGGAAAAGAACTGTTATATCTTAATAAATAATTAGGATAGGATAAGATAGGATACACTATAATCTATAATGACCATCTAGTCCAGCTATCTGACAGGGCTGATCAGAAGGCAAAGCACGTTACAAAGGGCATTATCCAAATGCCTCTTGAACAATGACAATCTTGAAGCATCAAACACCTGTCTAGGAAGCCTGTTTCAATGTTTGACCACCTTCTTGGTAAAGAAATGTTTCCTAAAAAAAGAATGCATTGCAAAATAATAATAGTGAGAGCATATGTACAAAGACTATTATGATATTTGATCTTGTAAATATTCACATTTGTATTTTAAATTTGTATTTTAAAGGGTTTATGCTGCTTGTTTATGAAATTCCATATTAACAGAGAGTCACTTTAAATCTCATCCATTTAAAGAGTCTATTACAATAAAATTATTTAAAGCAATGTTAACTTTCCTTCTGTAATTGTTTTTCTTATGGCTTTCTCCATAATTGACCTGTGATCTTGGCAGTATAGGTGACTGAGATTTGAAGTTCCAGTAAATTTAGAAGCAGAGTTACCAAACTTTTTTTTTTAACCACAGACACCCTGGGAGATGTTCCAGGCTTGAGCATGTGGAATCTACCATAGATTGGCACCACTTAAAAACCAAATAATTCTTTGTGAGAGTCATTATATTTTGCCGATCTAAACAGGGTGGGTACACAGTCAAATTTTGTGACTCAGTATTTTATGGGGTCTTATATTTCCAAGTCTTGTTTAAAAAAAAAAAAACTGAGGGTACTAAATGCTTTGAGATTCCTTGTCTCCCTGTGCTTGGCTCCTTCCATGTATTGTCTATACATACAATTGTTGTAGGTGACCTGAGTTGCTGGAGAACTGTCAAATAGCTCAGCTGTTCCCCTGTATCTTTTCCTGCATTAGGCTCAGATTAACATGAGTGAATAGGCTGAGTCCCACCACTGCAGCTGTAGTTCCTTGACTGAACACACTTTCACAAGCTGGAGTAAGGTAGCACAGAAATAAAGATCTATGTAACAGCTACATCTTCACATCTGTTAAAAAGAAACTGAAGCCAAAATTCTTTTGTTTAGTTTTAGGGTGTCAGGATTATATAAGGTAAATACAAGTGTTTCACCTTTATAAAGTTTTACTAATGGATTTATGTTTCAGATTTATTTTAGGGCAAAAATCAACAATAACAGCAAGCTGAACTTCTTCCTCTTCAATGTTCAGGCACATCTTTCTATATATAGCTTATGAAAAGTGTTTGTGTATAAATAAACCTTAGAAGTCTTAAAAATAAAAATTTTACAATCAGGATTATTGGGCATTTCCATCTGCTATGAAGTTATAAAGGCTTCTGGACTGAAAATTTCATAATCTCATAATTTCATCATGTACCCTATTGCAAACCAGAGGCTACAGCCTCTGATGTTTTCAAAATACCCAGTTACAGAAAGCTTCAAGAATTTTCTTAGCAGCATTAACTTCCAGTGAGCACAGTTAACTTGTCCCAGGTGCCTTGCTTTGGCTTCTCTTTGAATCAAGATCAGCATCTCAGTTCCTACTTTTCATAGGCTAAATTATTATCTTCATGCTGTTGTTTTAGTCTGTGGTCACTTTTCTTGGCCATGTTATGTGAGCCGCAGTCTCTGAACCAATATAAACTAAACTCTGTTGTCAGGAATGGGTATTTTTCTCTTATTTATACACAAAATACTTCATATCCTTCTTTCCTTGGAGACAAATGAGAAACAAATGTAGTCAATGTTAATCACATTGCCCAAGCCTTTCAAAGATGCTCAAATACTGAGGTGAATGAGAAAGCTAGGAAATAGGGGGGAAATATTTTTCTTAAAGAGAAACTTGCTACAAAGCAAGAGTTTGCTCCTGATTAGGGAGCAAATATGCCTGGAAATCTTTAATGGCAACCAAAAAGGTTGTAGCTAAAGAAAAACTGCTTCTTAATAACCCTGCAGAAGAGTGAAAAGGACTCCAAAGTCCAAATGCTTTCATTTGATCTTCTCAACAGAAGAACAACGGAAGGGTTAGAAGTTATCAAAATTTACACTTTTTTAATTAAAGAAAAATAAGGCCCCAGCAAGGAATAAAGATTAATATCATGTCTATGAAGCAGTAGAAGTTGTGACAGCCCATGGAGTGTTCAAATCAGTGTAGTTTAAAATGTCAGTAAGGCTGAACTGGAGTACAGGATGGGTCTGAAAACCAGGAGATCCATCTGGTGGTGGCCCTTAACTTGCCACTGTGTATTTTCCAGCACATGACATTAGTTTCTGTGGCTACACTTCTCCTGGCAGCAAGAACAGTGCCAGGAGCACTGCTGGGCCATTGGATCACTCCAGCCATCACCAACATGCTCTTGGCCCATAACTTCTGACTCTCCCCTAAACAAGTTCGATGTTAATGATGCCCAGTAGCTGTCTCCTTAGGCTCTGCGGATGCAGCCACTACCTCCTGAGGGCAGGAAGGTTTAATGGCACAGGCACGTGTTGTCCTATACCTATCAGCCTCAGCACCAGAGAGCTGTCCTCGGAAAATTTGATTTACTAATGCAGACATAACCTGCATGGCTTATTGTTGTTTTCAGGTTGTGGTTATCAATCAGAAGCTGCTTCTCAGTGTCATGGGTCCAAAAGCGTAATCCTGCTTCTGTCCAGCACTGTGCCTCAGAGCATCAGCTTGCTGCTGCAGTGGATCTTACTCGCTGCAGGACAGCAACCCTTTCACAGCCTCCTGGTGGAGAAGAGGCCAAGCCTGGAACCATGGTCCCACTGCACCCTCAACACAGGGGTCCATTCTGCCTCTCTCCCCAGCTGCCAGGCAGGCAAGAAGAGGTACCTGTGGAATGGGATGAGGCACCAAAGGTGCTACTGACAGGGAATTCAGTGCTGAGGAGGTGACATCACCCTGAAGGTTCCTGGGTTCTTACAGAGGAGGAAACTGCTGATATGCAAGCCTGTAACTATTTTCCCCACAGCTTGATCATGAGTTAAGCTTTCCTGCTCTAGAGGAGACATTATCACCAATCCCCACTGAGATCTGGATGAATCACTACTTTTTCAGCAAAATTTTCTGAACACAGGACTTAAATTGAAGAATATTTCTGTATTTAGTGCTTTCTGCAGCAGTACAGGTATTGAAGTCTTTTGCAAGGATAAAGAGCAAATGACCTGTTGACCTTTCTGTTTGAATATATGCCATATTCTTTATGTTCTCTTGTGTGTGGCTTCAGAAACAGTTAACAGCAGGAAGACTATTTGTATTGCATTAGCCAGAGATAGGAAAAAAATGCGTTTATGGATCACTATAATCCAGTCATTGGTTTATGGATGCAAAGTCCTTCAGGGACTGTCTGTCTCAGTCTGAGGAGACTGGAATGTTTGCTAAAGAGGATGAGTTATGAGATAGACCAAACTCCTCTCTCTCAGCAATTGTAAATTCAAAATTAAGGGGCTTTAACTGAGGAAGTGTGGAAAAAAAACACAGAAGAAATAACAACCCTTTATTAAAAGATATATGTATGTTGGCAAAAACAGTAACAGAACACAAAAAAAAAAAACTAGACAGTAGTCCTAGAGGAAAAAAAAAAGTCTGAATGAATACTTCTCTGTCCTTTAGCGCAGTCCTCATCGTGGCCTGCAGGGGCGCTGTCGGGCTCTGGCGGTCACCGCGCGGGGAGGGGGGTCTGGGGGTGGTCTTGGGTCACGGGAGGAGCCGAAAAGAAGATGGGGGACCCTTTCCCCAATGGAAGGAAGGGGTAAGGAAAGCAGTTCACCCCCAACAGGACTCACTGTGGTTCTCAGTTGATGGCGACCCAAAAAGCTCTTCCTTTTCTCCCAGCGAGCACAGAGACTCTCTGATGAAAAACACAGCAGGTCCGGGCTGGAGACAAAAGACAGCTCGCAGGCGAGTTGAGGCCAGCAGTCAGGGCTGACTAGGACGGGAAGGCAGAAAGACAGGCTTCCAGGCCTTCTCTCCAAATGCCCCGAACACAGACCCTGTCTCCGTCCTCGAAAGAGAACCCAGCAGTCTGAATCTCTCCCCTCCAAGCAGAGCCAGCCACCCCCTCCCAAAACTCCACCCCTCTCCCCCCAGCCTCTCTGATGGGCCATTAACCAGGAATTCGGCCAGATCTTTAGTAAAACTAATTGACTCCCTTCCCCCCACTCACTCCATTTTTCTTAGAGTGGAGCAGGGGAAGAAAAATTCTCCTGAATTTCTAACCTATAACACTGTCACAAATTCCCAGCTGTCTGTGAGAGTTAGATTTTGCAATTGCATCTCTCAGCTGTATGCAGGGCATGTAAAATCATCTATAGCCAGGCAGCTCCCTGTGACTTTTCATCTGCAAAGGCTTGAGAACTATTCCAGCAAGAATGTGCAGTAAATTAAGCTCAAGAAATTTTCCTGTGCAAAAAAATTGCCTCTGAAAAATAAATATTTTTGATAAATCTTCCATAGGTGGAAATCTCTTTAGCAGAGGTAGAGTTGAGCAAATGCAGATAGTTGTTAAATACTGAAATTATTACCAGCCCTCAAAAACTTATTTTTCTGACCTTTGTATGTGTGTCTATACCCATCATTTTTTAAATAAAGTTTTGTTGACATTCCAGAAATATTGAAGGAAATATTACATATTATTCCATAAAAAAACCCAAACAAACAGACACACAGAACAAAAAAAAACACCAAAGCCATCTAACTTTCTTAAATGTTCTACAGTTCAATATATCATGAGATGAGGATAAGATCTGGTACTTGGCAGCAACAAAGATGCCTTGTGTGGGATCTTTGCCAACATGACAAAATATGTTTGGGAAGTGGCAAGGGCAACATTAAAGGAAGAGAAATTTTCTTTAAGATCAGCACATCTCTTTGTCTCTAATCTGGGAAATTGCCCAATATGCCTAGGAGAGGATGAAATTGTATTTCCATAGTGTGAACATGTGGGAATAAAAGAAATAGAGGAATTTGAAACAAAGCAAAAAAACTAACCAAACAGACAAAAAAACCCCCACTTTGGCACAGCTAGTGACCATAAATGTTAACTCTTTGTATTATCAGAGTGTAAAAGACAAGAAACACAGATATTAGACAAAGAGTAAGAATTTCAAAGGCCTCTGCATGATTTAGGTAACTAAGTCCTTGAGGCACTTCGGAAATTTAACAGAAGATGACCATATACTGTTATAAAGGCCACAGAAATTTCTCTCTTGTAAGTCCAGCTTGCATCAATAAAAGCAAAAACAAGGACTTCCTTGTGCATGTACATCTCTCCTTCTCTCCCCTTGTTTGATGCTGTCTAATAAAGGGATGAGTCTTTTCCCCTGACAGAAAGCACAAATGAAAAAAAAATAAGAAGCAAGTGATATGTAGATTGTGCTCCCTTTCAGGATGTCTGCAAAACAATCAGCCTAACTTGCTGGCAGCTACATTTCAATGTTTTTTAATTTATTGACTTGTTTAACCGCCGTCTTCAAAGCTCAGTTAAACTCACTTCTAAAGCTATTGATACTACCCTAACATTTTCATGCCAGCTAAAACATAGTATGAAGGCCACTTCATTGTCATCACACTAATCTATGTACTTACGTATGTGTTAATGGGATTTATCGTCTTAGTTACACCTTGTTCTTGACTTTTTGTGTAGAAGATACTTACTGTTAAGTACTAAGTACTCAGCATTAACATTTGTACTAGCATCAGTACTAGTGCTAATACTCAGTAATACTGAATCTTCTTTGCAGCTGAAATCACAAAGCATTAAGATCCACCAAAAGCTTTCATAAATGTGTGACCTCTCCACTTGGATTAGTGGATCAGGCTTGAAGGAGTTGTTGAGGGCTAACCATTCAAGAATCCTTCAAAATGGAGATATCATGGATTTGGGCCCCTTGAGCCTCAGTTACAGTCTTAACACTCACCTCCTTACTCCCTTAGGTCAGAATTTGTTCCTCTAAGTGTATATAATCTGAGCTGAGGACCTACAGAGTGCCAGAGACAATTAAAAATCCACAAACACAAGGGTGTCTACTATTCAGTCTAACCTGAGTTATGCCAATTTCTGCAGGCTGTGAGGAGGCCAAAGTTTTTGAAGCCTGTGAAAAGTGTAGGTTTCATAAAGTTCTGGGTCCTGGGAAGAGCAACAAGGTCTTCCTCCAGTCAGTCAGAAAGAGAGAAAAGAGTTGATACTTCTTTGTAACAAGTTTCCAGTGAATCTTAACAATGGCTTATGCATAAGAAAACATTTAGAAATAATTTGCACTGCTAAAATAGAGTTATCTCTGATAGCAGTGCAAGACATAGCAATAAAGTAGGTATTTAATGTAAATTACAGTTAACCTTTACCTTAATCTTCAGACCAAGAACACACTATTAATCAAGACAAAAATTTAAGTGCTATCTATTTGAGCAGTTGGTTGTAAAAATTTGTTCTGTCAAAAGCTATTGGCACTACAATGATACTAATGCTTCTAACAAAACTAGCAAGAGACCTTCTAAATTTGATACCTTTTGTATTTTAAGTGGTTATGGAAGTAAGCCTTCTTTCTTCTAACAATGTAGAAAATCACTTAATCCCTTCTGAATGAAAAAAAAAGAAAGCTGTTTGCTTCTGCTCTCTTCCTAGATGAAATCTCTTCTCAATATGTGTACTTCATGGACTTTTTCTTCCCCCAAATCATTCAGTATCATTCACCTTGGTATTTCATTCTTCATTTCTTACTATGTTAAATGAATTTTTGTTTCTCACCTTCAATCTGTTCAATGGAAAAATCAAACTATAAACCAGAAGAACAGAAAAGAATCTAATATAAATCCTAATTCCACTAAAACCAAAAAGACCAAGACTTCATCAGCAAGATATATCGCATGATCCATACCTGCTCCAAATCAATAGCAGACAGACTTACTGTGGCTGCTGTGACATTCTCTATGAGGTTCTGGTTAACAGAATGCACTTAGTGAGAATGAACATATTAAATAATATTGCTGGGCACTTGTGCTGTACACCCATCAATCTAAATGAGTCTTGGCACTTGATTTTAATTGATAGGCCACATTCCTGCTTCTCTTTCTGCTCAGAGATCTTCACTTCAGACTTCAAGTATAACAGATTTGGGGGAAAATTAATCTTTTGTTTCAACACTGCATTTAATAAAATAATGAAGAAGGAAAAACTCAAGTTCTCTTCTTTGACCACCTGCAGTTAAATCTCTCCCTCTTGAATGCTGCTCTACCTATCTTCAAAGTTAATTTTTTTTCACCCCTTGCATTCTTTAAACCTGCCTATCCTCTTCCCACTCTGTTTCCTCAAGGAAAAAAAAACCCAGACATTTAGGATCAGTTCAGTAGAGTAGTGGATCTTGAATTTTGAACCCTTCTCTGTTTCACTTTTGTGGCCTGTGACTGTTCCTCATAGAATGAGGCCTTGTTCCTCATAGAATAAAAATTATGGTGTGCTGCTTTTTTCTACCATTTCTTTATCCCCTAAAACAGAAAAACAATAGACCTTTGCCTCAGAGAAATTAATTCATGGAGATTAATTTGGTGACATGTAATGAGATGAGCATTTTCTTCTTTTTTACCACACAAACCGTCTCCATTTCCAATCAAAATTTTAAACTGATGTTTCTATAGCATTTACACTGACAAGCAAGTGGGTTTTTAATAATTTACCCATGTTGCTGCAAAGAGGCGGGGAAGGACTGCAAGTTTAAAACACGGAGGAGAAAAGTTAATTTAAAGTGATGTTTGGTAAAAAGTCCCCTTTGAGATCCTGTTATGTAATTGAACAGATTAAGAGAACTGACAGTAACTTCACGGTATGCCTAAGTGGAGGTCTCTACGGGTCAACTCTCGGATCTTGTGCCGACACGTTAAACAAGTTTGTCAATTTTCCATCAGATTGATTTTTCTCACAGGTCTGGAAGCCTCTCTCATTTCATCTTATTTCCACAGGGGTTCTTAACATTGCAAACTGCCATTTACTTTTGTCTCTAAGTGTGAGGAATGATTTTTATCTCTGAGTGGCAATCACGGGGGGCAGCTCCAGCACTGCTTATAATGTCGCACATTGTCCTCCCTCATCAACTGGGGTTTCTTTTGTGTTTTTCCCCTCTTTGGAAATGATGTGGATTTTTAGAATACGTTCAAAATAATTATTAACAGAATGTACTTAGGGCAGATGTCTATAGTCTCTGAAGTGAATAAAAAAAGCAACAGAAACCATGGGGTTTTTTCTTTGCAGTTTTCAGCATAATGAGAGGTCAGCTTGAGAAAATATGATGTCTCTGGGAAGGTCACAGGGAAGAGTATTAACCTCTCTTTACATTTCCATGTCTATTATCCCCTCCTGTTAATGTCAAGGGAAGCTATGTGTGCAAAGTACAGAGAGAGCATGCTTCTGAATAGGTGAATGCTGCTGAAGATTATAATGATATATATTTGGATTAATTGCACTAATGACAAGAACCTACTCTTACTCCACACCAAGTTAAGAGTAAAATTTGTCTGAAAGCCCGTGGAACATGATGGTATTCTCAGATGGTTGTACAAACATGCAGCCCCCTTGACACAAATTAAGCTGCTTGGAACTTAACAGCTTGGTTGACCTAATGACCTCTTGATGAAAGAAGACTGCCATTTGTATCACTGGTATGAGGGTGAAATCATAGGACACCCCAAACCCCATTTTTTTATTTTGCCTAATGCTCTGGTAGCCCTTTCCACTTGTGAAAACTGGCTGTAGTCAATCATTAAAGCCATAATTGCTCTCATGCTGTTTGTAAGAATTCCTCACAAACAGAAGTATCTCGGAGAGATACAAATGAATGAGGCCAATTTCTACTTCCTTGGTTAAATAATTTTGCCAAAAACATGGAAAGATTCATCATCCCTTCTTTTGGAATCTTGTACTACGTCAAAGTTTTAATACAAATACAAATCAAAAAAGATCAATAATTTTTCTCTGAAATATAACATACTTGACCTAATTAAGTGATTGAAGACAATGTGCAAAGTTACCAAATAATTTGGTAATAACCAATTCGTCACTGTTTTAAAATATTTGCTACAATTTTGAAATCTATATTAAAAAAATAGAGACACCCCCCCCCAAACCTGTATTTAAGTTAACCTTAAAAACCTGTACTGAATATTGCAAATAGCAGAAAGGTAGGGATATCTAACAGACATTTTAAAAAAATTATCTTTCTGTACTTCTATTTTATATTCTTTGGTTACAACTAGTAGGTAAACCCCCCAAAAAGAAGGCTGAGCAAAATTCCTTCATTTCCATGTTGTGTCTGAGTTACTCAACGATAATGAATAGGGGATGACTTTCTTATGCCAATGACAGTGTTCATGGCAGTTCAGTTTGGTTTTCACAGGTTGGCTGAGACCTCATAATTTTTTGGCAAACTCTCTGGAGTGTCTCTTGAGTGAGCACTTCCTTTTTACCTTGTTACAGCTTAATATGAAAATACACAACAGCAGACTGTGTTAGTAGAAAGGCATGTAAACACATATTTACAAGCTTTTGATCATGATGTAGATACCCCTAACAACACTGCCTGAAATGGTAATCTGTCACAGAGATGGTTTAGTGAGATAACGTGAGATAGTTAAATGAGCTTTGTTATATAAAAATAGGGGGTTTTTTAGCTGTTGCCAGTTTCTGTGTAAACTCTCCCCCATAGCTGAGCCTTCACCATCTGAAGGAGGCACAACTTCCACTGCAACTAGACTGGCAGAGGGATGAATTCCCCAGGTCCACTCTCCTCTCCAACCTACCTGGTCATAGAGGAAAAAACCCTTCCCCTGTGACCATGCAATGGCAGAAAAAAGACACTGTGTCCAAGCCTTGGTCTGGATTGTAAGAATCAGGCAAATTGGTTTTGGTAGGCTCCATGTATATCTCAGAAAGCAAAAAATCACAGTCTTCTGGTTATTTATGCATCTCAAAACTGACACAAGTGTTTAAAAATCAGGTAAGTTCATTGCAAATTCAGCTTAATAGACATTTCCCACAATTAAATATTTTAGACATCTTACATTTTTCCCATAATTCCAACAATTAGATCACAATATGGATTAATTTCTTGTCACTTCCAATTTTTAGTTGCAAGAGGTTTTGAGGGAGTGAAACACAAAAACAAGTTGCTGACATTTGTAAACTCTCTCTTTTGTTGTACAGACAAACATAAAATAGCTGACATTTGGCTCTTTCATCCTTTCTTTCCTGCTTGTTCAGTGCAAATATTATCTAGACAGAGGTGTTAAACAAATATCATAGTATCTATAAACACAGACATATAAATCTCATTGTCCAGCTCAGGACCAAACTACCTCCTAAGCCATTCTGATCTGCAAGTGACCTTGAGTTAGTTGCTTTCCTACACATGAAGGTCACTATACTTTCTGACATCACAAAGTTTATTTATTTATAGGTAGCAATACTGTATCAATAACATAAGAGTAACCTTTAAATCATATTTGTATCTTTCTATGACGTGGAATTGTAAGATCATTTAAAAGCAAATTTGTGATGCTGTTTTCTGGTCACTGTAATTGTATGAATGTAATCAAGGTGTAATGAGTTTTTTCATCTGTTTTTTTGGATTGGAATGGGGTACTGAAACTGACAATTTTCTGATCAATGGCAGAACTACAACCTCTCTGAAAATTAGCAAGAACTATGCCTGCTAAAACTCCATACTTCCTAGTACAAATGTACTCAGCAGTGCATTTCTTCAGAATTTGTGTCTTAGTGCTGTCATCTTTTAAAAAATACTTGTAGTGGTTTGGACCTTGTTTTCTCCCAGAGGCTAAGAAAAATGGTAAAACCCCAAAGGGTGGAAACCCCTAGAAGTTTTCAAGTTTTGTCCAATGGGCACTCCTGCAAAATGTAAACATTCCACAAGCTCACCGGAAGAGATGAGTGGTAGTTTGGTTGTTGCTGGAGAAGTGACCATGGTGTAGAGCCACGAGGATAGGGGCTCGGAGCCCCTTGGGCCCTCTGGGGCCCCCCAGCCCCTGGCTGGGGGGGACTGCAGAGGCATTACAGCCAAGCAGGAGAGAACTCCTGGAAGGAGAGCCGAGAAAGAGAGCTAGCAGCAGAGCTACAGAGTTTTTGGGGGTAAGAACTGGACCAGACCCCCCCCAAACTCCTTTGAGACCCCTCTTGGAGAGGAGGGACATGGACTCCTATTAAGGAGAAGAGTTTTGGACATGCAGCACTAGAGAGAGAGGAGCTGAGAAGCTCAGAGACATCCTGGAGCTGGACCGGGACAGCCAGATGGAATGCAGAGGGGGATTGACCTTGGCTCCCCCCTCGCACTGCTGCCACGGTGGCAGCCTGAGACAGGGCACAGAGGCCCTGCAAGGAGCTTGAATCTCCTGGAGATACCAGACGGTCACGAAGCCCCCCCGTGCTCGTGGTATGACCGTGGTGGAACGACGTAGCCCACGGAAGACCCCTTTACCTGCGTCAAGGGGCCAAGGGAGCTTGGATACTCCCTCGTGAGTGCTGGCAGAAATCCAGCTATCAGCTGCTGCATGCTGAAGAAGACAGATTACTGCTGTAGAAGATACTCCTGCTTAAAGACTGGAAGGGATCTGTCCTTCTTCCCTCCTAGACTTTTATTTGGAGGGGAGAAGAGATCTGATCCATTGTAAATACATATGTCATGGTAGAGATAGTTGTGATCGTGTGTATAATGTGTTATAGTATTTAATTGTACAGTCATTGTAATATATTCCCTTTCCCCCATTTGGAGTCTGGTGTGTTTTGTCTGGAAAAAACCCATCTCACATTAGGTTGAGATGTGGGAGGGGGAGTAGACTCGGGAATTGGATTTTGGGGCTATCTCAAACCATGACAGTACTGCAATAGAGTTGGCTAAAACCTAAAGTGTGTCTGTCCTGTGCATTCATTGCTGAATACTAAATGTTCCAGTCTCTTAAGACCCCTTTAAATAAGAATGCTACTCTTTTTTGCTTTAAGATTTTTGGTGACGTGAAAATATGAATAACCAGAAAAACTTATACTTTGCTTTAATGACAAGCTACTTGAAGTAGTACAAAGGCCTCTGTGATGACTTCTGTAACAACTGTCAATGCTCAGCATATCCCAGGATCAAACCCTTTGTGAGAGTGGACTAAATTGATTCACTGTTTTCTGATTCCTTATTGAATGTTTTCATATTCTTTCATAAACAAGTAAAAGTTCAACCATATAAAATTAAGAGGTCATGGTGAAATGACAGAAGTAGCTAATTAGAAGAGCCACTGCACACTTTAAGGCCTTGATTCAGGGACATCTATCAATACTGTGGATACTGCTTAATCATGAAATCAATACTTCAAATTAAGCACACGTGCTTCCCACTAGGCCAGAAGCTGATTTGCAATACCATTTCCATACTGTTTGACAACACAGTGCTTCCTTTGAAAGGTTTTCTTACCATCTTGTTATTCAAATCTTGTCCTAGTTAGAACAGCTGGGATCATGTAATCACTGTATGGGTGCAACCAAAAACTGTGTATTCTATAGCCTTCCATGCCATTTCCCAGAAACTGTTATCAGTAGACTATTTACACCCTCTGCCCAGAGCAGCCTGACTCCTCAGGCTACAAACTGGGTGTTAAGAGGCCTGCAAGATAGGAGGGTGCCCTCTGTCCTCACACACATTGTGGAACTCCCCGCCCTGAGGGAAGTGCTGGGCATTCCTGCCTGAACTGGAGGATATATAATCTTGGAGTCTTGGAACTTTTTTAACCACTCGTGGGATCCAGAGGAAGACTGCAGATCATTGTTCTCAACCAGACTGCAGACCACCACTCTTGACTGGACTGCAGACCACCACTTTTCAACCAGACTGCAACCACCACTCTTGACCAGACTGCAACAGCACTCTCACCAACAGGTTTTCCCCTCTCCTTTTCCTTTGGACTCAGGGGGCCCAACAGACACCACTCTGTTCATGACCCAGTGTGCTGGGTTATATATTTGGGTTTTGTGGGTTAAAACCAATTGTTTGTCTGTATAATCGTACTTATTGTATTATTTTAATAAATTGTTATTCTGACTTATAATCTCTCTTTTGAGTTGAGTTCATTTCCCCTGCCAGTTTACCTTTAAACCAGCACATTTTTGGCGCCCAACGTAGAGCAGAGAGAGAAGTCAGAATCACAGTTTCATTTTAAGCATTTGTCTGTTTGGATACAGAAACTCCCTGATCACCATGTTCTTTGATGCATTCACATGGATGTTGTATCTGAGCCTGTTCATGTTTCCATAGATGGGGAACTATTTGCCTGTTTTGATACTCTTTTTAAGACCAGGGAGAGGGACCCAAATTGCTTTATTAGTATACTATGTTTATGTCATCATAACATCAGAAGCAATGAGTTTCATTGTAAGTGTGTATTCAGTCTTGCTTGCCTGTCCTGGTTTGGGTTGCTACCTCTGGGGCCTCATTAAAAATTGCACCCAGCCCTTTGGGGGAACAGGAGGGAATGGTTGTTTCCAGCCTCTCACCTCCTTCTTCCCCTTCAGACCTACTACAACAGTCTTTGAAAATACTGAGTTCCCTTTTGATGTTAAAGACAGCATAATGTTATTGTTAGTGTTGCTCTGTCTGCTCTGTACTGTGTACACCATGTTTAGGGTCAGAACAGGGCCTTCTGGGGGGGTTGTTTGGACACCTGCCCTGGGAGCAGATAATGCTGAGTGGCACGGGAAGTGGGAGGACATCAGCCAGTATTTGGAAAAGTTTTCTCCTCCAATGATCTGGAAATTCACCCCTGAACAACTGCAGGATCCTGTTAGCATGATAAGACTGGTGAAGGAAAAATGCTCTGGCAGCTCCAGAGATGGCCAGCTCACAGCAACCTGCTGGGCCCTGGCCACTGCCTACCGGGCACTGCTTGACATGGTACAGCACTGTCAGGGCGAGGAGAGAAGGAGCAAATCCGCAGACACCACGTCCACCCAAACCACAGCTGAGTCAGAGGGAGAAAGAAATAAACCAACCGGCACCGTGTCCACACAAACCATCGAGGAGCCAGAAGAACAAGCAAAACCAATAGCAGTCGCCCCTGTCCAGAAAAGGAAATCAAAGACTAAATCAGTCCGTATAGCAAATGATGACGAAGAGGCGGGACCTTCACATCCACCGGAGGAGACAGAGCCAGAAATAATCACTCGGTCCCTATCCCTGGGTGAGCTACGTGAGCTCCGGAGAGAGTTCACACGACAGGCGAACGAGTCCATTCTGACCTGGCTGCTCCGAATCTGGGATGCCGCAGCTAACGATACGATCCTAGATGGGAGTGAAGCCAGACAGCTGGGATCCCTGTCTCGAGATGTAGTCATTGATCAGGGGATTGGAAGGAGGCAGGAAACTCTCAGCCTCTGGCGGCGACTGTTGTCCAGTGTGAGGGAGAGATACCTTTGCAAGGAGGACCTCCACGTACAGCAAGGACAGTGGAACACGATGGAACAAGGTATCCGGTGCTTAAGGGAGTTAGCTGTACTGGAGATAATCTTTTCAGAGGATGAAAGATTCCCTAAGAGTCCAGATGGCGTACAGTGCACCTCCCAAATGTGGTTAAAGTTTGCACGACTCGGGCCAGAAATGTATTCCCGCTACTTAGCAACGCTGCAATGGAGGGAGGGAGAGGACAAGGTGGGAGCATTGGTTAGTAAACTCAGGATTTATGAAGACACTGTCACCGCCCCATTACGAGCCCACGTCTCAACTGTGGAAACCAAACTGGCTGAACACGTCCAAAGCCTGGAAGAGAAGATTGAAGAGGGCCACCAGAAGCTAAGAGAGGAAATTAAGGAAGGGATCTTCCATATCTCACCAGGACAAACAAGAGTCTCTGCTATCAGGAGCCAGTGTCCCCCAGCTAAGGAGAGAAGGTACACTCCACGTGGCAATCTATGGTTTTACCTTCATGAGCATGGAGAAGATATGAGGAAGTGGGATGGGAAACCCACCTCTTCCTTAGCAGCCCGGGTACGTGAATTGAAAAGAGGAACAAGTACCACAAGGAACTCTTCAAGGGTAAACGTTGCTCCAGTCTCTCATGGGCAAGACTCCAGACAGTACAGTAATGATGATACGTCTGATCCTCTTGAAGGGACCTCCAGGTCATACTCACAAGAAGAGCACAATGAGTACCATGACCAGGACTAGGGGTGCCCTGCCTCTAGCCAGGTAGAGGAGAGGGACAATCGAGTCTATTGGACAGTGTGGATTCGGTGGCCTGGCACATCAGAGCCACAAAGATATAAGGTCTTAGTGGACACTGGCGCACAATGTACTTTAATGCCATCAAGACATGTAGGGGCAGAATCCATCTCCATTTCTGGGGTAACAGGGGGATCCCAACAACTGACTGTACTGGAAGCTGAAGTGAGCCTGACTGGGAAGGAATGGCACAGACACCCCATCGTGACTGGTCCAGAGGCCCCATGCATCCTTGGCATAGATTACCTGAGGAGTGGGTATTTCAAAGACCCAAAAGGACTTCGTTGGGCTTTTGGCATAGCTGCTGTGGAGACAGAGGAAATTAGACAGTTGAACACCTTGCCTGGTCTCTCAGAGGACCCCTCTGCTGTGGGACTGCTGAAGGTTGAAGAACAATTGGTACCGATAGCCACAGCAACAGTGCACCGTCGGCAATACCGCACCGACCGGGACTCTGTGACCCCTATACAAAAGATGATCCGTGAACTGGAGACCCAGGGGGTGGTCAGCAAGACTCGCTCACCCTTTAATAGCCCTATATGGCCAGTGCGTAAGTCCAGCGGAGAGTGGAGGCTGACGGTGGATTACCGTGGACTCAATGAAGTCACACCACCCCTGAGTGCTGCTGTGCCGGACATGCTGGAGCTCCAGTACGAGCTGGAGTCCAAGGAAGCCAAGTGGTATGCCACCATTGACATAGCCAATGCCTTTTTCTCCATTCCTTTGGCAGCGGAGTGCAGACCACAATTTGCTTTCACTTGGAGAGGTGTGCAGTACACCTGGAATCGACTGCCTCAGGGGTGGAAACACAGTCCCAGCATTTGCCATGGACTGATCCAGACTGCACTGGAAAAGGGCGAGGCTCCAGAGCACCTACAGTACATTGATGACATCATTGTATGGGGGAACACAGCGGGCGAAGTCTTCGAGAAAGGAGAGAAGATAATCCAGATTCTCCTAAGAGCCGGTTTTGCCATTAAACGGAGTAAGGTCAAGGGACCTGCTCAGGAAATTCAGTTCCTAGGAGTGAAGTGGCAAGATGGACGCCGTCTAATTCCAATGGAGGTGATTAACAAAATAGCAGCCATGTCCCCACCAACCAGCAAGAAGGAAACACAGGCTTTCCTAGGCGCTGTGGGCTTTTGGAGGATGCATATCCCCGAGTACAGTCAGATTGTAAGCCCTCTCTACCTTGTGACATGGAAGAAAAATGATTTCCAGTGGGGCCCTGAACAACAACAAGCCTTTGAACAAATTAAACAGGAGATTGCCCATGCGGTAGCCCTTGGGTCAGAAGGACAGGACAGGATGTGAAGACTCTTCAGGCTATAAACTAGGTGTTGAGGCCTTTGAGATAGGAGGGTGCCCTCTGTCCTCATACCCATTGTGGAACTCCCCGCCCTGAGGGAAGCACTGGGCATTCCTGCCTGGAGAATATATAATCTTGGAGTCTTGAAACTTTTTTAACCACTCGTGGGATCCAGAGGAAGACTGCAGACCACCACTCTCAACCAGATTGCAGACCACCACTCTTGACCAGACTGCAACCACCACTTTTCAACCGGACTGCAACAGCACTCTCACCAACAGGTTTTCCTCTCTCCTTTTCCTTTGGACTCAGGGGGCCCAACAGACACCACTCTGTTCATGTCCCAGGGTGCTGGGTTATATATTTGGGTTTTGTGGGTTAAAACCAATTGTTTGTCTGTATAATCGTACTTATTGTATTATTTTATTAAATTGTTATTCTGACTTATAATCTCTCTTTCGAGTTGGCTTCATTTCCCCTGCTGATTTACCTTTAAAACAGCACAAACCTCTTCCGACCTTCTTTCCCCTCATGAGCCTCAGTCAAATTTGAAGAGATTGTTACCAGTTGTGACTTTGAAACATGTGGAGAGGAAACCTTTGGCAAAACATTTAGCTGTGGTCAAGTTTAAAAGCCTTGACTTCCAGACTCATCCTGAGAAACCAGGCACTGTTGACAGTGGAGGGTTCTTGAATATACTTTCTAGTGAGCAGCAAAACTGGCCAGGACCTACTCATGTCTAGGATATTTTTTGCCTTTTTGGTGTTATCAGCATAATGTGTATCTGTCTGGCTTGCTAGGGTTTTGTCAGGGTCTCAGTACTCAGTGTAGCAGGGTGACATACATGGGCAAAGACACCAAAGCAGACCTTTTGGCTTTGAGCCTCTGAAGAAATCTAGCCCCCATCTGCAAAAATCGAGAGGGGAAAAAATAACCAACCCTAGAAAAAATAGCAGAAACCAAACCAAACCAACAAGCAAAAAGCTGACCCCAAACCTATGAGAACAAAAAGAATTTTGGATGCTAAGACTGGCCTTTCAAGATCCCAAACTGGTCCATGTCGCACTGAGGCTTTCTTCTTACTTTGCCAGACTTTGGCAGTCTCCAATACCACACCAGCTGTTCATGCAAGCTGCTGACCAAGCTGTTTGTGCCAACCCATCCATGACACACTGGTCTGTCCTTATGGTGGTCAGGAATTCAAGGCACAAAAGGGTAGGTTGACTGTAAAACAAAAACTAAAAAGAATTGTGTACACTTTTTCTAATTCTGGGTTTTGATACAGAAGTGACAGAAATTGAACCTATGACAAAATCTGACTAAGATAAATATACGTGTGCAGAAAGACATAAGGGGATAAAGGTACACACCAAAGTCAGGATGAATTGCTGATACCTGAAATTCTGAGCTACAACAGGTGAGGATAGCAGCAGTAGTAAGAGAAATACTTCAGCTACAGGTAATGCTAGGAGAAAAAGTGTTCTTAATTCTTATGGATAAAGTCGGCTTCTCTTAATAAATCAATCTTTCCTCAGATAGAGTTATGCATGGAAACTCTGACAGCATGCAGTTTAAATGATAGATTTTATGTATGTCTGTAGGGCATTTACTCCTTCCCAAGTAGGACAGTCCATTTTGAAGTGACCATTGCAGGAAGAGCACATGCAACTGACTTACTGTCCATATCATGCTTGCAGTATGGATGCAAGCATGCTTGCTTTCTCTCAGTAGCCTGACATGGGATCTCCACCTTTTGGAACCCAAGCTGTTTCTTGACATTTGTTCCAAAATTGGCAATGATTCATTCTGGCACACTAGCAATGGCACCAGCCTGAGGACACCTGAAGCAGCATCTTCTGGAGCTAAAGGCACAATATATATGAAACCCAAGCCATGATCTCATACCTCAAATAGTATTAATGAAGAAAAAAAGTTAGGTTTATCTGACAGTTAAAGCCCCACCAAGAAATACCAGTCTGTGAAAAACAGTTCCTTGCTCATTCTAGGGGCAAGGAGCTGTGATGAAGCCTTTAGCATCACCTGTGAAGATGCCATCTTACTGGCAGCCTTGCCCAGCCACTCGTGGTCTCACCATTTGGAAACAAGCTGTGAAGACCCCATGCAGAGATGCTATATCTGCTCGGTTATTATTAGTAACCTGGTACTGCTACTATTGTATTCCTAGTGTCTTTCCTCATGTTGCTGCACAGGCTCACATGCTGGAAGTCAAGGAGTAGTGCACAGACAGAACACTGTGTGTGTAGTGGTGCAGACTGAAACCATGCATTGGGGGCAGATGGCTGTGACCTTACCTGGCTGCCAGGTGCCTACCTAGCCAGTCTCTCATTCCTCCTTCCCCAGAGGATGGGGGGAGAGGCAATATTATGGAGAAGTTGCATGGATGGAGATAAAGAGAGGGAGATCGCTCATCAGTCACTGTCAGAAATAAAACGGATTCATCTTGGGGAAAATTAGTTTAACTTCTTGCCAATTAAAGTAAGTTTGGAAAGTGAGAAATAAAGACAAAGACTAAAGCACCTTCCTGCCTCCACCCTTTCACTCAGGCTCAACATCTCTCCATATTTCCAGATTCTTTCCTTCCAGCTGGTGCAGTGGCATAGGTAATGGGTGTTGTGGTCAGTTGTGGCACCTCCTCTCTGCTGCTCCTTCCTCCTCAGGTGCCTTTCTTACCTTTCTCTCTCATGCAACACAGGGCCAGGATGAGTTTCCCACTAGCCCATCTGAGCACATAAGGAGAAGGCTGTGTAATGGCCCTGCTGGGGAAAGCAGCGCGTGCCTTGCAGACAAAGACTTAATAAGTGCCACTCCCAAGGCCCAACGGGAGCCTAAAAATGGATGTGTGCACATTTCCTTCCCTTCTGGATTCTGCAGGGCTGTTTGCAAGAAGCTCAGCAAACTTAGTTTTCCCAGTGGGGAACAGACCTCTGGTTAGCAATCAATAAAACAATCCTTTAATATTCCTCTGACTGGGCAAAAAAAAGGTGTGTACTGTAAATTTGTATTGAAAGGAAGCTGCTCTCCTCCTCTGAGGAAGTACCTGCAATAGAAAAAGATGAATAAACAAATAATCCTCTGGTTTTAATGAACACATCCATTATACCAGCAATAGTTATGGCAGCAGGAATTATGTACTTTGAGGCAGCATCTCTTGTGCCTTGTAAACACCTCAGCCTTCTGTCAGGGCCCCCGCTGGGGCTATTTTACAGCTTCAATATTACAAGGTAGCTACTGTCTAATTATACACAACTGGATTGGTTTCTACTACTTAGGTCCTTGGTTAACCCTTAATAATAATTAATTTTTTACAGTTACACTGTATATCAACTTAAAACTTTCAAGATGCTAAGGTGTCCCAGTAGAGTAGAAAACCTATTAAGATATCAAGACATGCATGCTTTGCAACTTCTGTTTTTGTTAGTGGCAAAGGGCCCTACAGAAAAGAAAAAAAGAAAGAAAAAAGAAGAAAAAAGGGAGTAGCACAAAGTCATTAACTGGGACTCAGAGCTTATACAACAGCACTTGCTTTGCAAGAGGTCTGTTGTCCTCATTTACTTCCTTTTTTCAATTTTTTTTTTTAAACAAAGAATTAGCCTGTACTCTGGACTTTGTTCCAACCTGTGTTAATCAGAACTACATTAGGCAGCCGGTATGTGACACATAGCCCTGGCTCATTTGACTTAGTTTTCTTCAGTGCTAAGCTTGGAAGATTTTGTCTGTCTCATCAGTGGGGGCTGCAATCTTTATGTAGGCATTTATTTAAGTCTTCTTGTTCAGCAATGGCCTGCTTAGAGGACATGAGTTGAAGGAAAGCGAATATCTGCTGCTAGCACAGCACAACACTTCACAGTGACTTCCTTTGAAAACAAATGGTCAAAATTACCCTCAGGTCCAGACCAAGAAGGCAATTAGGACCTTCTGCCTAACCTGCACCCACAGACTAGGCTCTTACACTGGAAAAAGGTGAAACAGTGAGAAAAAAAAAAAAAAACAAAAAAACCTATTAATCTATTTCTCCCAGCATTCCTCCCTCTCCTCCTGTAACATCTGATTAAAGCAATAGGCTGGGGTCTGCGTTCTTTGTCACAGGTTGCAACTAAGCAAATCAGGGAGTATGCATTTCTCTCAGTCCAGGAAAACATTTAGGGATACAGAAGAACAGCTGGTGAGAAGGGAATGTGAAGCCATTTGACAGGAAGGAAGATTTACTCCTGAGAGCAATTCTACAGGAAATAAACATCAAAATGAATTACTTACAAGGCACTGTAACCTCATTTGTTGGCAAATTGAATACTCTTACCACAAAAAATATTCTTGAGCAGAGATCTGATCTTGTGGGCTCTCGGCTATTAAAACAGCACAGTTTTAACATCATGCAAGGAGAGGTTGAACAAACATCTTAGTTGTAAAACTCATTAATGAGCCATCATAAAACAGTAAATTTGAGAGTATAAATGCCAGAAAATCAGGCCAGGTCTCTCTGTATTCACACGTGTATGAACAGAGGAAACAGCAGGGAGAAGAGCACCTCAGGTGGGGTGAAGTAACCCTGCTGGGAGAGTCGTGAAAGGATGGGATGGTCCTGCCACACAGAACCAGTTATAAGGGCTCTTCAGCCGGTGCATCGCTCAAAGCTGAAGGGTTTGTAAGCAACACATGATCGTTTGGGGCTGATCTCTACTGCAGTTTCATAAGCTGAGAGCACAACAGAGGGATAATGACCTCTTTGTCCAAAGCTGAAATTAGGCAGAAACAGATGGACTGGTAGATTCGTAGGATCATACCCATAGTGGGACTGTGGTAGATACTGGAACAAGAGACTGCTAAAACAGGAGAACTCTTGGTTTCTATTCCATGTGTCTTCATGCTAAAGCTGACAATATGTGTTTTCCTGTATCACCTGAAGGGAAATGAATTAAAGGGAAAACAGCCTATTTTGGGTGTCTCCAGGATGAGAAATGCAGATTAAGAGTACAGCTTTATTAGCTCTGGTAGTCATTTCTAGAACTCTGTGTTTTAATCAGGAAAATTATTAAATAAACCTTTGGATATTCATCTGAATTTTCTTTTCCTCCTTTACGTTTAAAGCTTCAACAACTGTAGCAAATGCATATAGAGGTGTGTGTCAGCCCTGACAATGCAATTTACATGATGCTTCTGTTGCATCTTCTCTCTTTAAACCCAGGAGAGATGGCTGTGATTTCTTTAATGGTAAGGCTTCCTGCATTTGTCAAAATGACTTAAAACCAGGCGATTTTTCCTGTGGACATGTGAACACAGAGTGTTTATTGTCACATTTTCAAAAGGCATACTTTTTAGAGAGAATAGACTTTTCAATGCACAGTTGCTGTATTACTGAGCCTTGATCATACAACATTAATTGTGTAGTTACTCATTTGCCCATGCCAATGTGGCCACTGGATGTCTACAGCTGTGGATGAATGTGATTGTATGCAAAATGAAAGCCATTACAAATTCAGCCTGATGTAACTAAAAACACACAAGAAAGAACAGCTTTTTTAACAGCTCTGTTCTACCAATGTATTCAGTTTCTATTTATTTCATTTGTTACGGGGAGATATTGTAAGGTTTATGAGCCTTTCTAAATTTCCTAATAGACTTGTCTACTAAAGCAGACCTTGAAATATGAATGTTCATTTCTCTGAACTAATATTCTTTGCATTTTTTCCCTGAAAAGCTGCATATTATTTAAAATTATTTCACTAACTTCCAAAAAATTTTGCTTGGGTTTTAATTTTTCATTCATATAATGTGGGTCAGAGGCAACAAGATATAATTTGGCTGTCCCTAAATATTACCTCGCAAAATTTTGCACCAACCTACTGAGCAAAAGACAGGGTAGAGGGAGGACTGTGACAGAAATAGCAAAAAAGCAGCTCCAGAATGTCTGGCAGTGATACAGTGTTCAGCATTATAATGTCATCATACCCGCTCAGCATGCTGCTTTATATCAGTTGACGATGGTTTTTTGCCTTGTCAATTGCCACTTACAAAAAGAAAAGAGTGTATGGTAGAGTTCTCCTATATATTGTTTAAATTCAAACTTTTTCTATGAAACTTGGTGGGGTTTTTTCCTTTTTGGTAGAATAGCTTCAGATGTTGGCATTTTTTTCTCTCCTTCTTCTGCTTTTTCCTTTTTTGCCTATACCTATGCAGGTTACTTTTAATATTTTCATTTTTACTTTTCTCCACCTTTCCATATTCCATAGTTTTCCTGCTTAGAAAGGTTACAGAGTGACAAAAGAATGGAGATGATGAGGAATTTTTGCTCTGCAACTTGAAAACACTGTAGAATATTTGAAAACTGGATGAGCAGAAAGGAATGAGGAGATAACAAAAATGAAAAAAACATTTTATTTTATTCAGATTGAACAGAGGAGAAAAAAATAAAATAAATCGGGGGGGGTAAAAAATACAAAAAATAATATCTCTGTTTCCAAATTTTTTAAAAGTCCCTAGGTAAAACCCAGTAATGACACTTATAAACAAAAATAAATCCGTCTCTTAAAAAAAGTTCTAGTATGGAGGGAACATTTAGTTGAAACCCCATGATCCTTCCTACTAAACCCTCTTATTCTAGTCACTAATACCTAGATTTTCAATCATGCTTCTATTTCTGTGGTCCCACTGTATCTGCTGCTCAGAAGCTCAGTAGTCAGTTTAAACCACAGTGTGCTTGGTATATACTAGTATGATGATAGTCCATCATCCATATTATAAGTGAATAAACTGTATTACCTTCAGGAAAAAAATCAAAGAAAAACTTACTGTATAGTCTAATAAAGTGCCAAGTCATAAATCCTTGAAATGTTTTACTGGTTTAAAAATTTATTTAGACAAAAATTCCTATAGGCAGTCACATAATAGTCAAATCAGAGAGTTATCAATTCAGAAATTGCACTGCAATTTAAGACATCAGCTCAAGATTCAAACAGTCTAATGTGTGTTTATCCTTTGGTTTTGTAAAGGGTTCATCACTGCATTTTGCAAACTCCACTGGGAGTTTCCTTGGGTTGGGAATGTCAGGTAAAATACAAACACAACTCAATAGAACACTACATATTGTGGGCCTTCAGCTTCAATGGACCATTGAAAGAAAAGGCTTATCTTCGGAAATGTTTGGCAGAAAAAAGAAAAGTTTAATAGGCCAGTGTTCATTAGGAGACTGTTTCAAGGACAGAACATGCATCAGCTTTTTGACTGGCAGGTGACACAGGTAGGGCATTGCTTTGCTGTCAACCCAAGTTAATAGTCAGTTTGGCAGCCTTGCTTCTCATGAACCATGAATGAAATCCTAGCCCAGCAAAACTCAGTGGTAAAACTCCCACCAGCCTGAGTAGGGAGGGGATTAGGTTATGCCTTCTGGGATGAAAATCTGAAGTTTATGCTCTTGTACTGCCTGAAGCTTGACATGAGATATTGTCATTATGTCTGCATTATGTCCTAAGCTTGGGTTTCATCTATTTTGTTACCATAGTCCATTTGTTTGTAAAATAGGTGTAAAATTTGCTACTTCACAAGGACTGTCACTGCCTTAAGTTCATACTTTGGGATCAAAATGGCTATGTGAATGCAAGGGAGTACAAATCTCTGAAAATTTCAGATTCTACCTCAGTGTTCATGTTTATGTAGCAGCAGACTGAAAACATTAGCAGATAAAAAGCTTATATAGACTTCCAGAAGTCAGTTTAACCCCCTGACCAGTGCACTCCCTAGCAATATTCCCCTATTGCTCTTCTGAGTGTTATCAAATGCTGTGACAATAAACAGAGACATCAGAAATGGAGCAACAGCAAAAAAAATAAAAAAAATCCCAACAACCAAGCCCCCCATGCCCCCCCAAAAGCCCCAAAACAAACAAAGAAAATAATAAAAAAAAATTTAAAAAAAATCAACAGATCTTCAATACCATATGAAAAAATATCTCCCAGTGTTTCAAATAAATTCTCATCTCATTGAAGTCATCTTTCTATGACATGCATTAAAATATTTTTAAAAACATGCTCTGAAAGTTCCTTGTTGACTCATTTGGTGGCCCCTGATAGAACATCAGCAGAGTTTTATTTGGAAGGACACTGGGGGAGAGCAGATTAAACAGGCTTCTGGCTGTATTCAATTTTCTCTAGTTTGGGGAGATTTTGCCCCTTTCTTGAAGATTGTATCAGCTGGGATTAGCACATTCCATTTCCTGAACTCCTCATAAGACTGAGAACTAAAGAAAATTAAAATAAAGGTCAGTGAACTTGGCTACGCTTTTCTCTTGCTAAGAATTTGTCCATGTGCTTGCTTCCTTTTGCTTTGATCACATTTTGTTTTGGCAGGCTATATGTATGTGTGCATATGTAGGGCTTTCATGTTTTTCCATTCCACTATGAAACTGTTGTGTGGATTCATCAGAATTCAGCCCATTTCTGTTCACTTTTGTTTATGGAAACAATTTGTGTGTAACTTTGCTTTTGGTCTTTCATCAAATTTGGTCTTACTTAATGACTGAGGATAGCTCAAGGTGTCCCTTTTCCTGGCTCTGACTTGGCAGTGCTCCCTTCTCCCTCATGCCCCCAGAAGGGATGTCCTCTCCTGCTTGGTCTGCACAGTGTCACACTGTCCTGACTGTCCTGCTGCAGGCCCCACAGTCTCCTGTGACGTGCCCACATCTATCCCCCATGGACTTGCTCAGCAGGCACCATTCCAAAGGTGCTGTGTGGGAAATCACCTGGAGCCTCTCTAGCAGCCTTCTTTCTATTGACCTGCAGTGTCAGCAGTGGGATCTTTGGGGGCACTTGTCTCTTTTGTTCTGGAGCAGGGGCACCAAGCCATGTCATAGCCCATCATTTGGTAGTTAATTTGGGTCACTTGAACAGACTGGATGTAAATCAGTAACTCGATTGTCACTACCAACTTGCTGAGCCAACTACTAATCTTTGCATATTTATACACCTGTTTTTCCTTATCATAGTTCTGAAAATAATACACAAAGTCCTTTTTTTTTTTATATAACAACACCTTCCTCTTGGAACAGGTCTGAGATCAGGTCTGACAGCTTAAATCTCTACTTGCTGGCCTATGTATCTGCTTTGGAAACTATGTGGCAAACACACAGACAATTTCTACTGTCTAGATTTCACCATTAAAAACCCCCAAGCACTGGGCAGAGGAGGCAGCTCCTCAGCAGAGCCCACACAAGTCAAGTGGGCATGAGAGGCACCTTCACAGCCTTCCCAGGCCCAGAGCACAGCACATTCTCCTGTGCTTGACTGCAGTGTACCACTCCTGCCGTTTCGTTGTGCGTTCAGAGGCTCTTTGCCAGTTCCCCATTAGTATATCGTAATGAGGTTCAGCTTCTGTTTGATTTCCGTGATGAGTCTGAGCAGCAGAGCCCGGCAGAAGTCAGATAAGGGCAGGTACTTTATGCAACCAGCTCTGAAATGTGGCTGAGCTCAACTAAACCTAAAGGGGACATCAAAGGGTAAAACAGCTTAAAATGGCCAGGCCTTAGTGTTTTTCTTCCTCCTGCCTCTAATTCCAGATTTTAAGCATCTTGGGCCTACAAGGAGCTTTACTGCGTATGTCATTAGAGCTTCTTTTCATTTCCTTTTTTATTTCTCACTAATATATTTCAAGTTAATTTTGAGTCAAATATCTCTGAGGTTGCCAAAGCACCTCTTCTGTACTCCTCTATGTGGGGAAATTTGCTCAAAAAGCTCACCCTCCCATTTCACCTTCCCATTTCACAGTGAGTTCAGGTGAGTGAAAAGTCATATGGGTGCTGTTCTCTGGGATGTACCACACTATCTGTAACTTGTAACATGGTAAATCTTTGGGAAGAACAAAACATCTGGCTCCCATGGCTTGAGTTCTTGCTTCTTGCTTTATAGCACAGTTCAAGTGAGCAAACTAATGCATGAATTTGCTATCTGTAATTCCTGCTTAGCTAAGAGATTAAAAAGGAAGATTAGGATCAGAGTGAGGGAGATTTGTAGGTATTATGGGCAGAGAAAATGTTAAATATTTGAGCAAGTAAAATACGTAAATATATGTATTTAGAATTTAGGACTTTACTTAATTTAACATATGTCAGCAATACTTTCCAGTCAAAGTTCCTGTCAGAAGTTCAGCAGTCCAATAACAACTACTGAAAAATGTACTTCAGTACTGCAGGAGATTAGGAGCGGTTTGCAGATATCTTGTACTCAAGGTCTACTCATCCGCTTCCATTCACAGAAAACCTGGCACCAGCCTGAGCACCATCTGTGAAGCTCTGCATGACAGAGATCTGGTGAGGCACTTGGGAAGATGTCTCTTTCTCATCACATACGTAATTTTTACTAGAAAACTGTCTGTGGAGAAACCTGCAAATCATCAAAACATATGCTGTCAGTGGAAGGCAGGAATAAACACTGCCCACGATGGCTCGCCACTCTCTAACTTCAGTATGGGAAAAGCAGTGAATCTCATGGGGATTGCTACAAAAAGAGCTACCTAAAGCACCAAACATCACAGATATGAAAAATAAAGAATGCATAAAATAGAAATGCATTGTTACCAACACACTGTTCAAAGTTCTGGGTAGGACTAGTGGTGTGGATATGTTAGTGATCAAGAATAAGCAAAAATGTCAAGGCCTTTTTATTGGTATGGATGGCACTTCGAGACACTTTAAAGGACATGACAAAGCTAAGGCAATGAACAAATTAAATTAGCTGGTGGAAAACATACTTGGAAGAATTTATGAAGCGCTTGTGCTAATTGTTATGTTTTACAATAGCAACACACCTTATCAGTTGGATCAGCTCATCAAAAACCTCATTTTGGTTATACAGCTGTGAATGAAAAGCTAGACTTAGAATGCATAAAAAATGGAATAGAAACTAATATCTGAAATTTTATCATGTCACTTTCTACAGCAACACTGAAGCACCTTCACTTGGTATTTTGCTTTGCTCATTTTCCTGTGTCAGTTATACTGCAGAAATTAATAAAGACTCAGAGTCTGGATATGAACTAATATGTAACCATCCTGACACTTCTGAATTCAGGGGACAGGCTCTCCTTTCAACTTCTTGATGAACTGATGAATGTAGCTGTTAATGAAAAGAAAATGAAGCTGAGTGAAAAAAGGGTAATACCATCTCTCTCTCCCTGATTTATTGAAGAAATTGACTTCAATTACATAAATTAAACTATGGCCACTTCTCTTCCTGGGTCAATGATTATCCATGCTACCTTCTTCTCCCCAGTCTTCCAAGTAAAGAAGGAATACAGCAGTGAAAAAAAAAAATCATGCCTCATACGCTCCTACAAAAAGTCACACTATAGAAAAGTATATCAAAAAACCACTGTTTTCCCTGTGGAGTTACGTGATGACCTGTAGCATATTCTTGGAAAGGGTGGCAGACAGAGCCTGAGTAATTGGAAACTGGGATGCAGATGATGGTAGTGATGCTGTGCCACCATGTGCTAAACTTTTGTCCTTTAGTTACCACAGTTCTTGAAGAATTCAGCTAGGCAATCATATGTATCAGGAGGCTTAGTGCAGCCAAGTGATAAATAGGGATAATTGGGTGCGGATCAAAGGGTCTTTTATAGCGTCCATTCACAGGCATGGGCAGACAATGGCCTGCTAAGTAAGGAGATGGTGGCAAGGCATGTGTGAAAAATTATCTCTTTGGCAATAATTCTACTGGTGACAGATAATCAGAAATTTAAATGCTATTTTCATCTTTGGAGAGTTCCTAGAATAATGGAGGATGCATAAAACCATTTGTATTTGAAGTGAGAAGCTGAATAATTTAATATTACAGGCAGGATGCACAGCACTGGACAGATAAATGATGAAATCCCAGTGCAGTCTATCTTGTGCAGTTGCCACACTAATTACAGATCAATTACTTCTCAGTTGTTTGCAACCTTATCAAAGAATAGTAAATTTACTGAAAGCAAAATGTGATGTCTTTTCATTATTACAGCAGATTTGTTGAAACAGCTCTGACATTGAGATTAACAAAAGCTTTCCCAGAGGTAATATGATCTGTATGTATATAGTCAAAATTTTAAAAGCTGAAAACTTGATCCTAGGCACTAGCATAAAAATTTTTGCTTCTATTAATTGAAAACATCCTTAATATAGAGGAGGTGGAGGAAAGAAGAAAATGAGTCTGAAGATAAACTGAAAGCTTGTTACTGAAATATACATATACCTTTTGCCTTCTGTAGATCAGACAGTGAATGAGAGTGAAGTACAAAAACTGAGAAAATTTGCAATTCATATTTTGAGGACGGTGACAACACTGAAGAGAGAGTGCAGGGGAACAAGGGATGACTTTTATAGAATATTATCATGGATAGAAGAAAGCAACATTTCCCATGTCTTGACTTTTTCCCCAGAATTTCCACTGACTTCCTGTGTAAATCCTGAGAGCTCTCTCTGCATGAGTTTGCATATCAGCAACATTAACTTACACTCCCCAAACTTGTTCTGAAGGTAAATGTATAAATTTTTACTGATCCCAAGGTTTGAGATTCTGGAGAATTATTGTGATTCTAGTGTTATTATCTTTCAGGTTTTTCACAGCTTTTTGGATGTGTTTTGGTTTAGGTTTGGATTTCAGTTTGTTTCACTGTTTGTTGGGTTTTGTTGGATTTTGGTTTTGGGGTTTTTTCCAGCCAAAATCAGACACCCTCGGGAAAAAAATAGAGTCTAGTTTGTAGACATCTGACTGCAATAACTTAATGTTTTTGTTGTTATGATAACTGCTTAAAATACCATAGCCATTACTTGTTACTGTTCTGCTCATCTGGGACAACCCAGTCACTCTTATGAGGAGTGGATCCTCCTATACCATCTATGACTCCAGGAGAGTTTGATGCTCTAGTGAGTTCAAATGAATCCAAAACTTTGGTTGTGTTCAGGAGGAGTGATACAACTGGCCCTAACTGCTTTCCTTAAGGACAGGGGACAACTTTTGGGCTGCTCTTCAGTAGGTAAACTCAGAAACCTTCTATGCTTTGTGCCCTTCCTAAGGCTTGGCTTCTGGAGCAAAGACTTGGCACATGGGGTGAAATGGGTCTGGACAATCAGGAGATCAGGATACATCAGCTCACTATAGGAGAGCAGTGCTCTCCTATTGCTCAGATGAGAGATCTTTGAGTGTCAATTTTTCTTAGCAGCCCTCCAAGATTAAACAAACTTTCAGGATGCAAAATTGCTGGGGGTTCGACAAGTTCAGTTCAGGTAACAGCAGATTTTCCCCAGTCCTTGCTATTATTTGTTTTTACCAGCTCAATAACTTTTTTAATTCTTCCAGTCATAATATATATAGTAGAGAAGTACAGGTTTTCTACTGGAGTTGGATCAGGTCCTCCACTAAGAAGACTCTTCCCATTAACTGTCCATGTATTGAAAATAGCAATGTTGGATATCGTGGCTCTGAATGTTCAGAAAATAACAATGGAATGATTAAGATGTTTTTTGTTCTGTGGCATTTTGCCATTTATGAAACGGCAATAGAAATTAATTTGTTAATGGTTATAAAGTGTTTTAAAGCCAAAAAACCCAACCAAATTTAGATATCATGTATTGAGCAATGAATTTTTATAAGAAATTTAATTAGAAAATAAAATGAGCTATTATTTTAGTTAGCAAATATTCCAGAAAATAGAAAAATAATGAGGTTTAATTAAGCAGGTAATTTTTTTAATAAAATATTGCAAATATGACTTTATATGTCATAAATTTATCAAGGAGCAGCTTACCTCAAGTGAGTTAAAAGAATTTCATACAAAGATTCAAAATCTTGGAATCTCGAAGTTCACAGTGTCTAATTCACTAGTATGTCTCTGACCACATTTTACGTGTGGACTATGTTAGGAGACTTTGAAATAGACTTCAGAGTAAATCTTAAATGGATCCTTGAAATCTTCTCAGCATTTCCTGTTTCCCTTATGCAAATCTTTCTCAGAGTTTTAGATCACATTGCCAGGTGGCTAATTCTTCTCTTGCATTTAATTCAAGTTTGCAAGACAAGATTTAAACCAAGAAGATACCTGGGGGTAAGGTTCTGAAAGATTGTTGATAAGTGCCCCAGTTTGTCCTGTGGACCAATCCTCTAAGGATATGGTGAGGAAACCTTATCAAAGTAACCCTAACCTATGATTTCTGCTGATGACCCTTGAATCTGAAAGACACTTACTATGCAGTCATAGCTGAGGTGTCACTGCTAAGACTCTAAAAACCACTTGTGTCTTTGAGAGAGATGAAAATAGTAGCATAAATACTACAGAAAAGGTCACGTTTCCATCTTTGCCCGGTTGTGGAGGATGTATCTTAATTGGGGTAATCTCAGAGGGATTAATCATCTTTTGTGAAATAGAGCTTGTGTAAGGTACTCATACTGGTAGCTTTGTTCCAACTCTGCTTAAGAACCCTGAAGAGTTACACTAATTTCAACAACTTAAACAACCTCATGTGCAGTTCTAATTAACTTTTAAAGAGCAAGTGTAACTACTGACAATTTTCATGGCTTGGGATCACTCAGGTTAAATTTTTTTTCTTGCTTTAACTCTGACTTACACTTTGGAAGCTGAGAGTTTTTGGAAGAAAGGTAGAGTTCTGACTTCAATACTGCCACCAGTGCTTATGGAACTGGTTAGGGCTGTGTTGCATCTGGCCCACAGATGCTAGTAAAACCTATTACAAAAGAGAGTGATAGTAGGAGTTGCATAAAACCTGAGACAGACAAAAAAAATCTGCTGGAGGCATGGCAAGTCAAGAGGGGAAATTGCATAGAAAAAAATTGTTTAACTGGCATGAAGAAACATACCAGAGAAAAATACGAAGTCTTTCAAATAATTGCCAGGCACTTAACCAAATTATAGTAAAAATGGAAACTCTTTTCTTTACCTTTTGCTCCACAGCACAATAGATTACAATGAAGTACCAGTACACTCAGAGCACAAACATGGAAATTATGATTCTCCTTTGGAACAGCCAGTCTATGGAGTTCACGGATGTGGCAGGTTTCCGAGTTAAGTACTCTGGATATTTGAAAGATCTTTATAAACTTATGACAGCTTACAGTATTTACAGTTTTGCAAATTTGAACAGCAATAAGCATAGTATAGAAGTTCTATGGGCCAGAAGATAGTCTCTCGTGTTCAATGCACTTGAGTATCTCCCTTGTTGGCATACTGATGCGCTGGAGCTCCTTCTGAAGGCTCTGGTATGGGTTGCCGAGTTAGGAGGGAAACTGCTCCCAGTGGATCTTGTACCGCAATCCAGCATAGCAAATCCTGTGCTGGTAAATCAAGGCTCTAAAGCGATTTCTCAGTATTCAGAGAGGCCTTTCCTTTTTAGCCAACAATGGAAAATAATCTGGAAAGTCTCTGACCCTTAACCCACAACAGTGAATGTCTCAAGCATGGTACAACAGATCAGAGTTGTTCTTGGTGCCCTTTGCCCTTTAGCATGTCTGAAAGGCAAACTTCTCACAGAATTGGACATAATCACTCCTGAATGTTCAGCATCCCTGGGGTTTCAGCTTTAGGGCATGGGGGGGAGGGAGGAAAGATGACCTCCTGAGGACCCCTTTTCTTATAAGTTTTCTTAAAATTCTGTGATTCAAACTGTCAGCTAGAGGTATTCCGATGGATTTTGAGCTAACACAGGATGAAAGTGACTTACATAGCAAAAATATTGCCTAAACATTATTCGTTAGCATGTAACTTCTGTTACTGAGCCAAGTTCCTTTCACTTATTTGTTTTGTCACTCGATATGTTAGACGCATCTCACACTGAGCAGATGCTGATTCTGTGCATGGCAGGGTCACTTCATACCTAGGGCACTAAAAACCTAAAGTTGCTCTGTATTCTCCAAAGTTTAAACAGAGTCTTCTTTCATGATAAGCAGCTGAATAATGGTAAAACAGTCAAAGATCTGACTAAATTGTTTCACACATATTACTTAATACCACATAGCATGCAACCACCTTGCCTCAGGGTGTGTCCAAGAGTTCTGCATTTTCTCAGGTATGAGGAAGCCAGATGGAGAACTATTTAATATGGGTGGAGACCAGTTGACTGCCCAAAGCAGTGAGGTTGGTAAGCCTGCATTTCACTTCTCTTCTGCAGTTTTGGGTTTGGCTTTTTTGTTGCAGTGCTCTACAGGTCCTCACTTTGGAGCTCACTTATGAGAAACAAAACTTATAACTGAGATGCCCTTTTGTGACAAAGGAAAGCTGCACAGAGACAGCATGGATAATCACATACCTTGTGCCTAATGATCCAAGCCTCCAGAGGGGTGCTGTGCTAGTAAGCCTTGCTTCTCTGCTAGCTTTCAGCTTATACTTGTGAGTATAAGCAATTTTAGCTTCACTTGTAGAAAAATTAAAGGGCTTGACTTTTACAGTACTTAATAGTGCAATTTGGAAAGGCATTAATATATTAGGGAGGTTCTTCCCTTCCCTTCTTCCCTGCCCTGGTGTCAGATACATACCATGGCTGTGATTGCTTGCTCCAGTGTGTTGTAGCTGCTTCTGACAAGTCCTGGGTGTCTCCTTTGTAGGAGGAAACTCCTTCGTAGCTCTTCATACTTTCTTTTCCAGGTAGACTTAAAGAGTGCACAATTAAAAACTGAAGAGAAGTTGATTTTCTCCTATTTTCACAAGCAAGTTAGAAGTCTATGTATGTTCAGGGTTTTTTGTTACCTGCCTGCACAAATATCGTTTCAGATAATGGCTGTACTGGTTTTTGTGTTGATTCCTAAAAGATCGCGGAGAAAAAACTCCAGGCCAATTTAGTATATAGATAAGATAAGAAAGGCAGGTCTTTAATGAATTCCTCCTGGCCCTCGGGAGTACAGACGACATGCGCACACCCAGTCAGTGCTTCTACAATTTTATAGTATTGTCCATCCCATCCCAGAACTATCTGCCCCTAGATCCTCCCCAGTTCCACCTTGGCACACCTCTTCAGGAATTGAGTCAGGGGTCGAGGACCCCTGGTCCTTCCTCATCTTCATCTTCCTCATGGCTCATACAGTATTTGGAGCTCCTCCAAGGTTCTGGGTTTGAAGGTTGCTTTGTCTATTGGTGGTACCTTGTTGTTTGGGCCTAGGGTGCAATGTTCTTAAACGGAGGTGTTTTCTACAATCCTGCCTTGAAAATAAGACTAAACAAGCTAGAATAATTTAGAAAATTCTATATGAAATGGAGTAATAGGGTTGGGTATGTGTAAACTACTGTGCTAAAGTGTGACAAACTATACAGCTACGTTAAAATCTACATTTACTACACAACTACTTCCAAAATCTGCAAAACGCTAAAAATCCTAAAAATTCTGAGGCATCATTGCCTTATCTTAAAGAGGGGAGCTCTTCAAAAGTGGGTTTCTTCTAAGCCTTTAAATGCTGCCTACTTCCTTGTGAGAGGACCCTCTGACTATCTCCAAGGAGTAATTAAGAGGACCTGCATGAAGCCCTGAGGGACGGTTCTCCCTGAGATCCTAGAGAGACAAATGGGATTTGAAGTGTCCCTACAGGACCCAAAACTTGTAGGATTTGCTGTCCTGGGGTCTGTTGCTGTGAACTCTCACTTATCAATTTTTTTACCAGAATGAAAATCACTATAGAATTAATGTAATGCAATTACAAAGTTGAATAACCCTCAGCTCCCTACATTAGATGTATGTATTAAGTTACCTAAATGGACCAGTGTCCAGTCAGGACAGCATTTTCCGGACTCCTGACTCACTGGCAGTCTGGGGTTGAATTGAGCTAAGTAATACTGTAATAATTCTTACAAATTATTTAACAAATATTAAATTATTTTCTTGAAAGGCTTCTTCTACCACTGCTGATTTGTATCATGGTGCCTAAAGTGCTCTGCTTCCATTTAAAGCTTTTTGTGCCTAAGCCTCTGCCTTCTGCTGCCCTACCTGTCTTGATCTTTTTTCAGCTGCCACTTCAGAATTTGAAGATAAGGGGCCAGCTAACATAGAGGTATTTTTTTTCTTTTCATAGCCATTAACGTTTTTTCTTTTTTAGTTCCTTTCTTTTTCCTTAAAAAGGTACCTTTGTCTATAGCTTCCTGCTACAACTTCAAGGAAGAGACATTTATCTATTACCTTACTGCTGCACTGTGAAAATCATGAATTATGTTCATCTACCCAGATAGACTTTCACCCTGCTTTCCGTAGGTCTCCATTAACCCGCATCTGCCAAATTAAACTGACAGGTTTAGAAAAACTTGACACAACAGATTCTAAAATTAGGCCTGCTACAAAAATCAGAGGGATTGAGACTGTGGTTTCTTCCCTCTGTGCAGCTTTAGTTGAATCACAGTGACATGATAATACAAAGAGGTAAAAAGGAGAAACAATGTTTCAGTCCTCCTTTATAAGAGGGTTTTGCTATTCTTGCTTTAAATTTCAGTGACAAAAAGTGGTTCAGAAATCACTAACGAGAGTTTTCTGACATAGATGTGCCTTGTGTTCCTTTACTGGGGGCTTTATTCTTTTTTTCTCCCTTTTTTATATTTTTTCCTTCCTCCCCCCCTTTTTTTTTCCTATTCTGAGGACTTCCAAGGACAGTATGTGAAGAGATTGTTGGGAAAAAAAGGGAACATCATTTTAAAGAGAAATTGCCAAGCTTAATTGGCCAAAAATGAACACAAGTTAAGTTCCAAAAAATGAAATCCCTACAGATAGTGTGTGTTCACTATGAACTGCTGTCAGGAAATCAGGAATAGCATTTTAAAAGGACTTTGGCCACAGTTCCCAAATAATCAGCTGTTTTAGCTGAAGCTTTGGCAGTGAATCTACCAACAGGATTGAAAGCCTTCTCCATAACACTGGGGTGAGCCCTGTTCTCTCCTGCTGTATGAGGACCCAGGGCAGGAACAGCTCCTGGGGTCTGGTACAACTCTGCTGGAGGTCTCCTGCTGCCAACCAATCAGAAGTGTTTGTCCCACACCTGAACATTTTAGTAAAATCTCACAGGTCTCAGCTCTTCCACTTTCTGCTCCCCTCTGTAGGAGTTATATTCTGAAAAAAACCCCAAACCAAATGAAACCAACAAAAAAAACCCCCAAAACAAAGCAGAAACCAAACCAAACCACCACCACCACCACCAAAACACTAAAAACCAACCAAACAAAAACCAAAAGAAATAAACCCACCAAAACCCTAAAAACCAAACCAACAAAACCCAAAACAAATAAACCCACCAAAAACCAAACAAAAAACCTCCTCACCAACAAAGAAAGAGACAGAGGAAGGAAGACAAAAGAACTGATTTTGGTGAACTACCTGAACTCAAGCATACTGGCGTGTATTGAGCATAGTGGTGTGTCTTGAACATGAACTTACACTTCACTGCTGTGAAACCAGGTCACCTCAGTGAGATTCTCTGCAACCATTTAAGAGGGAAACATTTTTATTGCCTAAGAGTTACTGTCTTCACAAACTGAATAAAACCAGAGGAGTTGGTGCAGCAAATCCAGGCTACCCCAAGATCACACAACATCTCTTCTGTATCGAACTTTGTCTCATAAAACTCCTGAAGAACTTGCTTGGTAGGAACACTGGAATAACAAACGTATAATGCCAAATCTTGACCTTTCTTAGCATCTCTTATTTTTTGCCACAGAGTTCCTTATGGAGCTCCACTGCTGAGGAAGCCTCCAAAATCCCCAAGGAAATGCAAAAGATGAATAATTTTTCTGTTCTTAAAAGTTGACATACAGTGAAACAGGAAGTACTATCTGGAAATTAATATTTAATGCACAACAGATGACTCTTCAGTTTCCTTTCTGAAAGTGAAAATCAAAAGCAAAGGAGAAAAATGGGAAAGTTGCTATGCCACAAGCCACAGTTTGAAATAGAATTTCTAAACAAATTTGTTTTCATCAGATAGTAGGACTTGTGCTATACAGCTATACTGTTTTAGTCTGCAGAAAGCTGGGCCTGTTTGTTGTTTTCTTGTTTTAAGGAAAGGACTACAGAGATTAATAGATCCAGGGGACCCAATTAAAGCCTCTCCCTTCTGATCGTTTTCTGGTGTTGCTGTTTTACAGTTTTTAGAGAGGCTGGGACTTAGGAATCTTGGTGCAATTGCTTGGCAGGTTGTGTTTATGTGAAGGTAAAATCTGTCACTTCACAGAGGGTCAAACTGAAGCTGCACTTTGGAGCAAGGAAAATACTTTTTTATTCTGTGATATCACTGCTTTCACTGAACAGCAGACTTGCACTGTTCTTCACTTGAGGTGATCTCTAATGCAGTGAATGTCAATATTTTAGCATGTTTATGTTTTGTATTGACTCATTGTCAATAGTTAGTTTGTTTTACAAGATTTAACATTTCAGAGCCATGAGAAGACCTCATGTTACCATGTGGTTCTTCCGCCGTTGGTTACATTCATACAAATGTCTGCAAATGATCATAACATATAATTATAACAGTCTGTCAGAGTGATTTTAAATAAGTTTTACCCTAAACAAAATATGAAGCTGAACAATCCGGTGGTTTCTTTATCAAACTCCAAATAACTAACAGCAGCACTGGGTAAATGTGTTTCATGTTGATGTGGGATACAACCCAGTCTCATTGGACTTATTTCTCTGGGGTCACTCAACATTTTCCCCTGGGTATTTCTAAATGCTAGTCAAATTGTTCAGAGTTCTGTGTCCCATACAAGAACTATAAGAAATTTTAATTCTAAACCAATAAGTCTTGACTCAGTAGTCTTCTTTTGTTTGGTTGGTTGTTTTCTGGTTGATTTTTTTTCCAAAACAGGTAAGGACTGTGTTGGAGATTTTATTTTGGACAGACATCAGTGCCAAAACCCTGACAACTAATTATTATAATTTATTCACATCTTTAAGAGTAAATGATTCTGTGTTATCTTTCTGAGTGGCCTGTCACACATCATAATGTATTATAGCGTGTGCATATCAGGATATGCACAAATGTTCTTGTGCACGTGCATACATGTAACTTGGTCTGCACAGATGTACGTGATTTATCTGTATCTCAAATAGGGCTGCACGGGACCAAACGCAGACTTCTAGATAACTTCTAGAATAGTTGAGATTCAGGCTTGTTGAAGCCAAAATGCAGAGAGATTGTTGTGGTGGTGGTTGTATAACATGTATTTCTATATTATTGTGTGATAAGAATATCTTCCTATAGCCTATATAACAGTTTTTAATTAATTTTTTTGCACAATCATATTCCCCTGTGCAACTGTTATAAGAAGTATACACAATGGGTTTATTTTACTATTCAGTTAATTTAAAACTCCTGTGTGCTAGTCCAATTTAAACAACTGCAGGAGATCAGACTGAAACAGGCAGAAAAAAATTACTTCCTCCAATGCTGACTTTCAAATTGGTTGAAGGACCCCAGAGATTAAACAATGGATGTTTGGTATCTCTCTGTTAGGATCATTTTTTATTTTTAATAGAAAATTTCTGACTGAGACAAAAAGGTCAAGCAGGTTAGTGCCTAGCAAAGTATTTCTCGTGTGGCTAAGGCAAGGGGAAAATAAAAAATCCCAAGCATCATACAACACCTCAATCCCCTTACATGAGCAAAGCATCTTTGAAGGTAGTAGTAATTCATCCATCTATGGATCTACATCTGTTAGCTTAATAGGTGACACAAGGCTCTATTTTAAATGAGTCTAACCCAATAACTAGACTTATGTAATAGGCTTTAAGGAAGACAGAGAAGGAAGCCTAATGTTAAGAAACTCTAGCTCAAAGTATCAGTTCCAGTAGCTCCAATGGCTAACATTAAGCCTTTCTGTCTGTCTGTCAGTATAACTTTCCTTTGTGTTTGCTTTACTCTGGCTATCACATTTGCACTAAGGCTCATTTTGCCCTCCCGTTAACCTATGTGAACATACAGGTGTGTGCATAATACATTAACAAAGAATTACTATTGTTTCAAGGAATTTCTTTCTCATGGTTGTTGCTGGGAAAAAAAAAAGCACATTGCATGTAACTGTTTTTCTTAGATACTCACAAAATGTTACTGATACTATGTGTCTACTCCCTATCACATAAATTACATCAAAAAGCATAGTAAGAAGTAAGTTTCTGTAACTTGGTTGTTGGCAATAAAGGTTGTATCTCGTTTTCTTTTACACGGCTGATTGGCTAGAACAAGATTTTCTCTTCTGTACACTGGTCTAATTCCATTGACTTCAGAAAAATTACTCTTGGTTTATTTTGGTGAGAGATGGAAAGGCAGATGATTTTCTACCTTAGATGAGTTGCTGGTATAAGAACAGAAATATTATATGTGTTGGAGAAAAAAATATGGTGTGCACATGCACAATGTCCCACACAAATCAGTTAGTTTAGCTTAAGAAATGTTTACTCTCAGAAAATGCCAATAAACTAGAGCAACGTTTTATTTAATGGTGTGGAAAAATTCCACAATATAGCCATATGAGAAATGTATTTAATTTTCTTTTTTTAAGCAAGTCAGCAAGTAAGGCAAGAGTGCATATTACTGAGTTTGTTAGCACACCCTAGAAGAGCATATTGAAAGATCCCCCGAAATGCACAATTGGATGCAATGCTGAGATGGAGTGCTTTGCACAGCTGAAGAGCATTTTGCTGAACTGATTGGTTTCAGATGCTGTGAATCTCCAACCTTGTTACTGGCAGAAATTAAAACAACAGTGTAAACCTTTTGTCTCTTATTTTCTCCTAATTATACAGGACATGGTGGGACAGAATAAACATAGCAAGGCATCTTTGTTTTGGAGATGGTTTCAGCAATAAATACAAGCCTGGCATAGGGAGGCACAACTCTTGTTGACTTGAGTCAGTGCTACACTGGATTACTCTCGGGATGAGTTTGATCCTCAGTGTCTTTCTAGTAATGAGTGCTCTGGCAAGAGCATGAAACACTGCAAGCAGAGAATTAGCAGCTCCAGCATTATCCATGTTGTCAACAGACGTGGAGAACAAGCAGGAGGCAGAAGGAAAATATCGTATGTGCTTTACTAGTTTGCAAATGTACACTGATTAAATCAGCAGCAATGCACTGCAAAGTTGGGACTTTTTTTCTGATCCCTTGTAACTGTACATAAATAATGCATATTTAATACAGTTTAAGGCATTTATTGAGATATATTAACTACAAGGAAAAGTAGGTGTTTAGCTAGCAAGGGTTGTGAGAGGACTAGATGTGATGCTGCCTTTGAGAGGCATTCACAGTGCTGAAAAACATTTCATACATAAAAGTTGCAAAGCAATATGTATCCTATCTTGAAAATAGATTGTCAATATCTTAACATGAATAAGGAAGCTCATGTTGGCAGTACAAGAAGTCTGGGGATGTTTATATATGTTCTTGTTAAAACTGCTGTCTTTAATTCCTGTCTGAGCTTCAAGTAAAGCCTTTCTGTTCAATATGCTTTTATTTCATGACAGGACAAGGAGGGCTACACCCTGAAAGAAAGGACTAAATTTTAATAACATCCGCATAGAAAAAAAATACATTGAGACAGAAGAAAAATGAAAACAAAACAAAATAAAACAAAACAAAAAAATACAAAAAAACCAGAGGAGCCAGCAGCAGGTATCAAATGAGACAGAAAGAAGTAAAAAAGAAATTGACAGCCAGAGATAGGTGAGAAAAGAATAGTACCAGGCATATCAGTCTTTCAGAGACATGTCCACTCTCCCCCTCTTTCTCTCTCCTCTCCACACTCAGCAACAAGATCACTTGCAGCCAGTACTCCCCTTGCTCCTGGTGCATCCCTCTGTCCTGGCTCCAATCCAGCAGGACCTTGACCAAACTGGGGGCCAGAGGGAGGCACAGAGGGGATGGCTGAAAAGGTGCTGGCAACTGTGGTCTGCCTGTGAGTCCATGAGAGCCTATGTCAAGGAAAGAAAGTGTATGTATCCCACTAGGTTCTGTTTTTTGAATTTTTATGCCTTTCTCTGTCTTCCTCTGTTCTAGTTGCTCTGTCTTCTTCTTCTCTTTTCCTATATATGTCCTAGAGCATGGGCCTGATCTTATCACTGCACTTTTGGAGCATCAGACACTTCCTAGAATGCTGGGTAAACAACTGTCTTGTGAAAAGTCCTTATGTGGAGTGTGGCTGATGGCTTGAGTCTATTTTTTTTTTTCCTGTATTAATCACACGTACCCCTCTGAGCTTTGAGCTTAGATGACTATGAAAAAAACCTGAAGACTGCTGTTAGAAGTCTGAAAAGTCTGTGTCCTAGCCACGCAATGGTTTCCGATTGAAGCTCAAGGAAATCATACACTGAAGAGCAAAGACAATATACATCTTCAGACTGAGAGAATAGAGCCCTACATTCAATCATCATGGCCAGTCCTCACGAACGAAGATTTGGGAAAGGTCATTACCCTTCAAGCCTGCGCAGTGGATTTTTTAGGTGAGACACAGTGTGCGCTGAACTGAGCCCACCCTTTAATCCTGAGGTTCATCTGCCGGGGCCAAGCGAGCTCGGATGGTGGCAGTGAGGTCCTCAGGACGTAGGTTTGTTTGGAGTGACCTTCTCTTAGATGGATGGCCTTACAGGGCTGACGAGCTCCATCTGCCTGGAGGAGTTTCCCTGACTGGGAATCGAACCCAGGCCGTGGCGGTGAGAGCGCCGCATCCTAACCACTAGACCACCAGGGGGCCCCATAGAGCCCTACATTATTATACCTGGAAAGACAGGGGCTTCCAGCCACTTAAGGTTTGTTTCTGAGCTGGATTAAGCCATGCAAGCTAAAAATGACCAATAAAGTTTTTTCAATATAACTGTACTGGGACGTTATTACAGGTATGTCTGTGGACTCAGTTTTGTGAGTTTATCTGTATAAATGGCTTTAGAAATAAATGTCACATTTACTGGTAAAATGAGAGATACATGGAGTTTCTCTTGTGACTGATACAAGCTTATCAGAGATAAAAGAATTGATGAATTATAGCTATATTTTCTATATTTACTACTGCAAGCTCTGATTTTTTTATCCTATGAACAAGTAAACTGTGAAGGGATGGACTGATCTCTGATAAAACAAGAGCTGATAAAAGCACTGGTGCAGAATGGAGAATATTTGGGGGTTTTATAGCATGCAATTAGTTTTTCTTCCTAATCTCCTGACCTTCACTGCTGCCACTGACTCAAGACTACCCTCTCAAAAGAAGTGACACTGCAAAACAAAACATGTACTTTTCCCTGGCAAAGGTGATATAGGACAAAACAAGATGAAAGTAGCTTTTCTTCTAAGCCATAGGTCTTCCGCCAAAGTTACAGAAGCATAATTCCCTTGCTAGTCTTTCCTTTAAGGCATAGTAGATCTAAAAGAACACTCTAAGAACAGCACAAGAGCTTCATCTAGACTCGTCCATTTGATGCAGTGGAAATCGAACAACATACACTGTGTGAAGAAAATTATATACTTAACCATAAGGTAGTGATTGATTCAGACGGTGTTTGTTGGAAGTTTCCTCTGGAAGTCATCTAGTTCAATCTCTTCCCTGAAGAAAAATTATCACCAACTGTAGATCAGGAAAGGCGTTATTTTGCCTGGTCAAGCCGTACAATCTCTCACTATTCCAGTGCTGCACTTATGATCTTTTTTAGGAAGGTTTCCCAAACATTTAATCTGAACTTCCCAACTGCAGTAAGGATTCATTGTTCCTTTTGATGTTATTTTCTTCTAAAGGAAAGAGTTTAGCTCCGTCAAATTTTAAGTTCCCTTCCAGCAGTTGTAGACTTCTATCAGATAACCTGAACAAGCCTGTCTTTCTTAGCTTCTCCTTGAAGGTCATGTGCTCTAGGCTCCTACCTATATTGGTAGCTTCTATTTGACACTGTTTCTCTTACCCCTCTTAATGTGGAACACAAAACTGGATGCAGTATATTAGTCTTACAAGGGCCAAGAAACATGTAGAATCACTCCCCTTGAGCTGCTGGCCAGGCTCCTCCTAATAAATAACGTGTCCTTTCCCTTATTTGTGACTGCAATGCTGGCCTGTATTTTGCCCGATATTCACCTCCACTTCCAGGCATTTATAGCAGGGCTGCTACTCAGCTAGTCAGATCCAACCTGCATGTGTGCATGAATTAGTCTTTTATGTCCATCCATGTGCAGAATTTACACTTCTTGAACTGCATCAGATATCTGTTCACCAATCTTCAAGTTTCTTGAGGACCGTTAGGACTGAGGTTTTACTTTCCAGCTTAATAATCTATTCCTGTTATTTGCTGTCATTCACAAATTGCTTTCTAGGTATCCAAGTTACTGATTAAACTATTGAAGCATATGGGCTTATTTCTTCCTAGCTGCCAGCTAGATAACAAGCTACTGTTTATTACCAATTAGTTTGTCTTCCTTGTTGAACAACGGGACGATGTTTTCTCAAAATTTCCTCTTCCTATTTACATGCTTACTAAAGTTGCATTAACCTCTAAGTCTATGTCTGGGTTTAGTGCCATCTGAGCTTTGGCCTTTTCCCTAAGAATTACAGGAAAAAAATCTTATACTTTACCCAGTCACTACAGGTGGCTGAGGCACATGATATACTTTTCCCAAACTGTTTTCCCTGTTGTATCCCCAGGGTTCATCAGTGTTGATCCAAAGGCCACCAAAGGACAAGTCTCTGATTTCATACCACTGCTGTCCTGTCAAGAAGCTCCTTTATACAGGATGCAATCCTCCCTCCTCTTCTTCTCTCCCTAAAGAAGCCCGTGCCCATGGTGCACATGCTGTCCCGCTCAATCTCTGGGACTGGGCTCATACTGCAGCCCTCCAACTGATCACAGCCTTGCAAGTCTTCCTGACTGTTGCTACATACACTAATGTAGAGACACCACAGGTTGGTCTCATAATGCATTTGCCTTTGAGCACAGACCTGATTCACTGGCCAGCAGCCTCTGTCAGAGAAATACACTAGCTGTGAGAAAGCTAATCAAAGATGAGAAACTTGATAGAGAAACATACTAAAAGAGAAAAAACAATCCATTTTAAGAGACTACTCTGACCTTTCAGAAATAGTCATTGGCTGTGGGTAATGACCTATCTTGATCCCACAGAGAAGGTAATTTTTATGATGCCCCTACCACTAATATTACAGGTAGCTGAGGCATGGTACACTTTTTTCTAACCTATTTTTCTCTCCCTTTAAGTCTCTATGTACCAAAACTCAAGAGCAGACTGCCTACCTCTCAGATAACCACAGAGTTATCATTAAGTCACAGCATGAACCAGCCCTACTTTGTGCCTGGGTGTCATTCTGTGATCCCACTCTGACAATGAATTCTGCAAATAGAATATATTGAGTGCAAAACAGTTGCTTCTTCTTTTGCTCTGTGTCCTTACATTCATTATATTCCACTTCCTCATTGTTGTTTCTGCTATTTCATGGATTTATTTCCTCTGCTACCCTTGGATGAGTTTTATCTGAGCCATGTGATTTGCTGTACTTGAATTACAGGAGCTGTTCCCCAGAGATTCACTGTAGCAATAGGTCCATCACTCTGCTATTTGCATACTTGCTTGCCAAGGCAATTAGTTCCCAAAATCTATCATAATCCTCTTTTCTCTCTCTCCTTAGCTCTTTTGGCTATCTGTCCCACTGACAGTGTTCTATTACAGCATGCCACTGTAACCACATGATTTTTCGTAATAACTTCTCTGTATTGCCCTCCAGTTTATTCACAAAATCTACTTGAATGGGCGAGGTTTGCTCCAGCCTACACTGTCTCAGACAGACTCTCTAACAATTGTTTCACAATTATTAACCTATCCACTTCAGCCCAATCCACCAAGCACATTGCAAAGAACAACCTCTACAAACAATCCTCTTTCTTCTCAAATAAATTGTTCAGAATGTCTGCTTTTGAGCCACATAGTCTCTAAATGTAACTGTATCCAGAGTCTGGTGATTTGTGGTTTTCATGAAAGTTCCCCTCACTAAACCGTTGTTGGCATGTATGCCAGGGTGATCACCCATCCCAAGATTGGTGAAGACTTAGTAGAAACATCCATTTATGCAAGCAAACAAATCCTTGAAGTAGTTTCTTCAATAGCTGTTGTCATCACTGGTGTAACTTGCAGACTGATTCAGCTGTTATTCATGGACTATTAATGCTCCTCTCTAAATTGCATGAAGTTGTAAACACAGAAGCTTCCTCACCTTATTTTCATCAGCATTACTTGAAGAAATTATTTATTTTTAATGGGAACTTCAAAAAAAGTACACAAAACTCATCTTCCTCTGACACCAATTCCTCTACATTAGATTAAGAAGAAAGCTTCAGTCACATTCCATTGTGCATCATAGTGTACCAACATGGAGAAAGTGCCTCACAAGCTTACACTATGTTTATAAGTAACTTCCTTTACTATCTGCTTTTGTTGGTTGATATAGACAAGATATTGTCCTAGATGGTTTGGTCTGATCTAGCAGGACTAATTTCATCTCGTGTTTCTGCCATCATGACTCAAAGTCGACCCTAAAAGGGCAATGCAAGGGCCCTGGCTGGTACATACATTCTGTCTTATTGTGGGCACCTGCTTGCTGCCTACTGAGTTGTGCTCTAGGTAAACTGGATTGTTTCCACAGTACTCAGGTTGTTCTCTGTAGAATTATGATTTTATGAGGGGAAACACAAAAATGTGAGCGAGAAGCTAAGTTTACTCCTGTCTGTGTTAAATATGACTAAGGCCACAACAGGAGAAAAGCTGCAGAACAGCTGAGAGCTGCTGCAGTGACAGAAAATGGCAAATATTGTTCCTCTATCTGTAGATATGGATGGAACTGGGGAAGAGGCTGAAAAGAAGTGCCTTTTGGTAAAAGGGTGCTGTCTGCACGATCAGTAGCTGTAATGACAACCCAGACAACCCAGGCTTCTGTGGACTGCTAGCAAAACCCACAAACTTTCTCCATTCAGATCAGTTCCCCTGAGATAGAAGGCCTGTTTGGTTTAAAATATGCATTCTTGGTATTTTTCTGCACTTGCTGTGTTGAAACAGTCAGCATCCTTTCTTATTTTTTGGTAGTAAGACTTTGGGACTAATTGATTAGAAGACTATACTTGAGGTACAGCATTCTATTGTATTCAGATAAATTATTTTCCTTAATACTCAGATATTTCGTCTTGGGAAAATAGGACAAGTTGTAAAATATAAAAAGCCAAACAGTTTCTTCCCTCACTAACTTGAGAGGTGTCTGACAATTCTCAGGTTTTCTTATTTATTGTAATACTGATTTATTACTTTATGAAATGTTTATGTTCTGTCAGTTCTGCTCTATGTGTCTCTCTAAGGCATATTGCAAAATCTGCCTGGTTTTTGCACCATGTTCAGGATTGTCCTTTTATAGCAGAAATAGCAAGCAGCCTTTGTGCAATGGAGTAGATCATGCTTTATGATGGTTTAAGGTAATGTGAAGATGGCTCAACTATAAAAGCATTCAGTTTATCTACTATAAGGTGGTCTCTCCTACATTTTGTTGCACTGCCAGCAGCATTTTTGTTTCATGCAGTGAGCTGACTCTGCCTACCAATTCCAGCAAAATGTTAAAAAATATTTTGAATGTTTTTGAATATTAACAAATTTTTGAATATTTGGAATGTGGTTTTGAATATTAACACCCCCTTAGAGCTACAAAATCTTAATTTTCTTTACTATGTTTTCTCCTAAAGTACTTGTGAAATGCTCACTGATTTTAAAATATTAGATCAACAACACAGTGATCTATGTTCATGTACTGAACTGAACAGGAACAGCTTCTCTACAGATACAGACATTATGGAAAGCTGGGCATGCCTGTAACAGGTGACTTGGAAAATCTGCACAAGTTGCCAATGGTCTCCACACACTTCTTTTTGTCTTGTCTACCTGGGGCATGACCTCTGTGTATGCTAATGAACTGCTGATGTTCAGTAGCTGAAGACCTGGTTTTGATTTGTGGTGACTATTGCCTGTGAGCATTCACCTTCCCTATTCTAATACAAACTACAAGTCAAAACTCACCTGGGGTGAGGGTTTTTTTCCTAGACATGGATGCTCCTGAGCATTCACAGCACTAGTTTCTTCTTTTGTTGCCTGGATGAAGGATATTAGTAGTGTCCTGTGGAGGGAACATTTCCTACGTTTGTATTCCTCTGTAGGTACATCAAGGGATCTCAGTTCCAATTGCCAACATCTTTACGCACAAAATCCTCAGGAAAGAAAGTACCTTTTTACTTGTTATTATTATTTTTCAACAAAGAAGCAGTGAGCTGATAGATGGTGAACACACAGCTGGCAAATAACCGGCTCAGTGTCCTGAGACTCTTGGCACAGTAGTAGCATAGGTTTAGAAGGTGCAAGGGTATATCTATACACTGTGGCTAGAAGGACATGAATAAAAGCAGCAGAAAGACTAATTTTTGTGCCTGATAGGCTGGTATCTTTTTTGCTGCTGTCTATTATTGACTAGATCACATTGACTGTGATGCTTCAAACACTTTAATTCATCAGACAGATGCTGACTAGCTACTTGCTCATTGTTTATTTATGAGCAGGGAAAGATTTCCAAAAGTGTTCAGATAACTTAGGATACAGTAATCATTAGTATATGTTTTTTTAGGTTACAAAATAATAAACCCAAGTTAAATCATATTTTGTTGTATGAAGCAGTAAAAAAAAATGAACCCTCAAGGGGCAAACAAACTGTTGTTACTGGAAGAATTATCCATTCAGAATGGACTCAGCTGCTTAACTCCTCATTAACTATTTATCGGTTCCTTAGAAGGAAAAATCCACTCTACAGTGAATTCCCATCAATATTTAATATAGCAATGCCTGGAGCGCTGGACTGAGTTTCTCACTTGTGCAGATGGAATAGGTAAAGTGTAGACTGCCACATCTCTTAATGGGGGAAATCTCAGATAAATCCCAAGGCTTCTTTCTTTTGTTCTGGTTTACTTTGTATTCTTAGAATTGTTAATGACCTGTTGCTGAGCATTTCTGCAGAGTTCATGCCAGTCTTTTCCTTTCACACACACAACAAGTGTACTTATTGATCATCAAGCAGTTCCATCTGAAATACAAAACTACACCACATTGACTTAATGCTACAATCTTCTGGTTTGGAAAGTACCTTTGCTAGCGCCACTAGTTGTCCATTTTTAATTTATTTTTTTTTTATGTGATAAAACTATCTAAGTTATTTTTATCTTGACCTAGTTTTGGTACCTGATTACACACTATAAAAATAATTGGGCTATCTTCATTAATATAATTTTCTTTTTTTTTTGCTATTTCTATACTGTCTGCCTGCCTGTCCTGTTCCTAATTATAGATATTCTGCCATCACATTTAAATTTACAGCAGCCAGATTACAGCTAAATCTCTGCAAAAATACTCTGCTCTGAGCTGAAGATAGACAAAATATTTTTCTTCCCAACAGACTTGTACATAGGAGCCTATTCATTCCCACTTGGGCATGAAGTAATCTCCATTACCTAGCTGCCACAGCAAGCAATGAGGCAACAGACCTACAGAAAAAAAAAATTATTTGCTTGTTCTCAAAGCTACCTGTCATACACAATAATCTGCTAAAGCCATAGCAGCCAGTGGTGATGTGATATGAATGTGGCTCTTTTGATCTATCTCCCTTACACTCTCAATATATTTTCCCTTTAATTCTTTTTCTCTGGCTGCCCATATAGCTCCACAATGAACACACATTCTCTTCTTGTTTCATTTTAGAGCCATCTGGGAATGCAGTGGCAACATGCCATGAAGACCAGGCTTATTCCACTTCATTCCACTTACTCAACTGTTCCACTTTAGTCTCCTCAAGATTCATTACAAAGTTTTATCTTATGTAGTGCCCAGTCCTTCTTCCAGATGTACATGGAAGCTCTTAAAACTCAAAGCAATCTTTCTGTCAGAGGAGTTGCCAATGACCTTTTTACAACATTGCTGACCTGTTAATCTAGAGCTGTCACTCACAATGCAGAACTCATTGTATTTCTGGTAGGAGACTCCCCAAGAGCACATGGTTTGACAAAAATGCCTGTAATTACCAAAACACATAAAAAACTTCTAGGCCATCATTAAAAATAATGGTATCTTACAAAATTTAGCAAAATTAATTCTGGTATTTACCAATTCATGAAACTTATTTTCAGATAAGATACTTAGCTCAGAAAGCCAGTAATGCCTACCTTGCTTTTAACATATATCTTCTCTGGGGACATATCCATTGCATATTCAACAGAAAAATCAAGCCAAAATCAAATCAGGTGATCATAATTGTATTTTGTGCATTTGATTTGTTGGCTGGAGAATTCTGGGTCCATACACTTTTGAAAAGACTTATAGTTAATTTTAGACAGCAGGAAATCACTTGGGGACATTATCTAAGATGTGCACTTGTTCTGGAAATCTACTGCCCACTTGCACCCTTAGCTATGAACCATGGTTTATAAACCAAACCTTACATTTAAATACACCAGTGTGCCTTCTTCACAAATGCACTTGAGCATTAATGAAATGTATGTGATTGTATATGAAATATACAATTATATGTTACTTATTATGCGGATCAAACATATACGTATCTTTCTGTCTTTACCTCAGATAGTAAATTACAATGTGTTTTCATGCAGAGCTCATTTATTTGGAAGAAACTAAAAATCATTGTCCTGACTTCATAATTTCAGTTAAACTATTTTTCATCAGATTTGGGGCTTGATTAACACCATGAGTTTCCATTGCATACTCTGCCTCTTAAGAAACTAGTAGGACATTTCTGAATGGAGGCTTCAGCTTGGACTGAGTCCTCAGAAATGGGCAGCCTGCAGGCACAGGTGTGAGAAGGAAAAGGAGTGATGGGACACCCTTCTCTGAAACTGTGCTGCATTTGAGGGACAGAGGAAGAAAGAAAGAAAGATCTGTGACATGGTTTAATCTCCACCAGACTCCTACATCTGGTGTGTAGAGTGGGAAACTGGAGAGAATCTAGACACTGTGCTACAGGGGGAGGACATTAAGCAGCAGTGGTAAGGGAGGGCCCTTTTTTATTTTTGAGGAATCTCGGTTTTTTGTGTTCATAATTTTTTTTTAGCATATATTCACTTCAATGTAGGTGCATAAATACATATATATAAATACATATATTGACATACCTTATGCTATTAAGTTTATAACCTTGCTGTGATAGCAACTGTTCCTAGCTCTGTTTGGGTACCACCGATTCTCTCAGGCATCATGTGTATGTGGTCTGTTCAGGTCTTCAAGTCAAATGTAATAACAGCATTATGTCAGAGTTTGGTGGAATAATTCATTTAGCCTATTTATGCATTTGTAAAGCCATTAGAATAATTCAGAGTTAAGCACATTTCCCAAAGGAATACTGTGGTCTTAGATCAGTATTGACTTTGAGATCTTTGCCTGAAAGGAGTTAAAATAAACCTTAGTTCTGTTTTAAGCATATTGGTCTTGGTTTGTTCATCTCTTCTGTCTAAGGTAATCTAAGAAAAAGGGCCATAATCCTTTTAAGGAATGTATTTATTTCAAAAGATTTTTGCATTAAAGCACCTCTCAAGTTTGAGTGACACTAGTTAGTGGCTCTGGTGATGTTCCTATTACATTAAGAATGTAAAAACATCTGCACCAGGTCAGACAAAAGGTTTGACATGTCCAGTGTCCTGTCACAAGAGTGTTGTCAGGGACAATCAGAAAAAAAGTGTCAGGAAAAGATATGCATAAAAACCATCCTGGGTGGAAAATGCACTGCTAGAAGTACTTAGTGTAATACATAGATCTCAACTGAATTTTTATTATGCTCTCTGCTTCTTCAGAAGGGTGTGATATGTGCCATCCCTGCTGTTTTCATTCCTGATGACCTCACTAGTGCATTAGCTAAAGTGCATCTATCTTAACATAATTGTTTTCCTCTTTCTCTAGAAATAACTGCAAAATCACTAAGGGTCAAGTCACATCAACTGTAACTGATCAATGAAACCCCACAATGGAAGAAGGCTCAGAGGACATGGGCAAAGACATGATCCCGAGGCTCAGGGAAGAGCCCAAGGAGTGACCACAGCTTTTGTAAAGAGAGCAGAACTTACCTCAACATAAAGAGGACATGAGGTTGGCCTTTGGTTTGGATCAATGGCTCTATCAGTGGAGCAAATTAACTAGTTGTGTAAAATGGCCTTCCACAATTTAATAAAAAAGGCTTGAAAGTCTTCCTAAGCCAGACAGACCAGCATGGGGGAAGCCTACAAGTGGCTCAGCCTAACAAAAGGATATAAAAACTGAGCAACAAACACATTTTGAAGTGAACAGCAAGCATGAGCTGGCTTCAACCAACTTTCCCAGCAACTAGGGATGCCCAGCATTGTGATGGTAAGCATACAGACAATTGGGATGGGAATCACATTTTTATTGTTATTCAACTGTGTACTGCAATTGTATCCCTGTGTCGCATTTTCAGTACACTGCTGTATTACCCTGCTGAATCAAAATCGCTTGTAATGTCAAATATCTTAAAGTATGTATATTTGGTATTAAAACATGAAAACTGCCCATATGTGGAATATCTGAAAGAATCTGGTCTGAGAGTATTGGACTCTAACATCAATCTAGTCCAATAAGACAGAAGCAAAACTCTGATCATTTTCATTTGAAATATCTGCTAATTAAATTCAAGCATATGTATTTCAAGACTGTAAGTCCCATGAAGAAAGAGCATTTGTTTATGGATACAGCTGGCAAGGAATGGCATAAGACTAAAGTGTGAGCAAATGTAGTTTAAAAGTCAGAATAAAAATCTTCATGGTTAAATCTTCAGCATTATGGCATAGCTTCTGAAGAGAAAGTGATGATTAAACTTGGTATTTGAAGCTCCACTAGCAAAATCAGTGGGGCTGACAGCAGAGAAAGTGTCTATCTCTGTTTTCTAAAGCATGTAATTTATTTTAAATCTACTGTATTTGCTTACAATATTGCTTCTTTCCAACTCTAATAAGAGTCTTTGGTTTTCTTGTCACCAATGTCTTTACCATTACCTTAAAAACAGGACAAACAAAGTCAAGAATATAGTTTATGTTATTAAATAGGAAATACACATATTTTTAGGTTGGGAAGAAATCAGCCTACAGTGTTATAACTAATGCAGAATAAAAAAATCTGAATAAAATGTTGTTTACTCATTGTTGAGATGGGTATAAAGATTGAGGTGCCAGGGGAACAGAGCAAGGAGACAATGTTTTTAAATATTGTCCTAGACAGTTTGAAAGAAAGCAAAATGCCAGAAAGGAAAGAAAGGAATAAATGTAGGGAAGCAAATAAAATCAGGTTCTGTGAAAGAAATTCTTGCATGATACAGTTATTGGCAGAGGATCATAGAAGTGCTAAAACATGTAAAACAACAAATGTATGGTGCATAGAAAGGCTTTTGACTCATAACGTGAGTCCTCCCAAAACTTTAAATGCATCCCTGCAACAGGAGAATGCACAGATTTTTACATGCTACTCCTGTCAATGAAGAGTATGATAGTCCTACACATGATGCTGGAGTGGATTAAAATGTAGCAAAGTATTCATTCATGCTACTCTTATTTAATGTACAAGCAAGGGAATAGAGAAAACAATGGTCATTTTGGCAGACCAATAGGCTAAAAGACTTTAAAGACATCGCTTTTCTCTTTAGGGTGAATGTCAAGGGCTTCCAAGCCTCTTTATTTTATTCAACTTTATTCACAGATGTAAAGCAATGCTCAGAGGTGTATGTAGAGAAATACTTATCTGTGAGAAGCAACAGAATCTGTGGCTTGTTGAGTGCATTTGCATCCAGTTCTTGTAAGCACAACAAAAAAGTGCTGAAAATTCTGAAATTATTCTGTGAAGAACTACAGAAATTAATGGAAAACTGAAAAACAGTATTTTTTACTCAGCTCTAGAATCACTCAATTAGTCCAGTTTATCAAAGAGCTTTTTCAGTCAGAGGGAAACATAAACATCAACTAGAAGATGCGGAATATAACAGAGCACTTATACACAGCAGACAAAGGCTAGAAGAAACCAAAAGTGATAAAAGCTGTAGCTCAGCAAATTCGATCCAGTCTTGTAATAACTAGTTTTACAGTATCACCACCATGTTACAGTTGTCCAGGGATATCAGATTGTCCATCCCTCAAGTTTTCTTTACGTTCAAGACATGATGAGAGGAGAGAGACAGCAATCACACAGTCAAATGAAGTGAATTTATAGGAACTGTAATATTTAAAATCAGATGAATTATTATAATAGTCCTTTCTGGCATTTAGAATTCTGAGCCTAAACTTTCTTCTTCTTTTTTTTTTTTAATAATTTAGTGCCTTTCATCCAAGGGATTTTAAATGCTTAACAAACACTAATCAATTAATCCCCTCAACACCTGTGAAAAGTAGGTAATTATTACTAAATCTGCTTTTCAGATATGTAAGCTGAGAATCAGTGAGGTTAAATGATTTGTCAAAGGTTGTGGAACAAACAAATATCAGATCTGGTCTGCTGGAAAATCTAGGTTGTGAGTACTCTTATAATTACGACAACTGTATTATATTCTGGATAGAACCATGCTGCTCTTTTAACTTCTTAGCAGTCAGATGGAGTTAACTAAGTATTTGCAACAGCAAAGAAGCAGATTTGAATAGAGGAGGTGAGGGACTGGAGTGCTGATCTGTGAAGCTGAGAGGTTACTGAAAAAATACCAGCAAGTGAATATAGTTTATTTAACAAAACCAAAAACAACTGATGATATTAATAAAGTTTGAGGTGCAGTGCTTTTTCTTTGTCTAAGAAAGATGGTGGAACACATTTATAAAGATATTAAAATGCACTATTTATTGAAGCTACTTGTCTCAGACAGCACGCTCTGAGTTTCCACTCCCTATCTGATTAAATACAGCTTGGTGCTGCTTGGTATCAGCATGCAGGGTGTTCATAAACCCTGGCCTGGACTATGCTACATTAAACTTGGCAAAAATCTAATTTCATTGGAGTTACTAGTAAAACTCTTCCAGACTCCAGTCTTTTCATTTTTGTCACTCCAAACTCTCAGCACACATTATAATTTTCACTGCTATTGCATTTTATTTCTCACCTTGTGCTTGCCTGAGGAGTGATTTCTCCCTCTTGTTTGCAACATCCTATTAAATTGGCCCACAGAGAACATATGAAAATGGAATGAAAGCTCTAAGGCATGCCTTTCACAGCGTTTTCTCTGCAGCATACTTCCTGAGTTGCGGAGCTTGATCCCAGTGCAGTTTCTAACAGAAAAGTACTTTGGATACTGCTGGAGAAGGCAGTACGGCAGTATTCCACAGTTCTAGTTTCTTAATGAAGTAGTTCCTACACAAACTATGATACCATCAGGCAAGTCTTCCTGTTGACTACTGAAGAGCCTGAGGAAAGCATACAAAAAGTAACCATGGGTTTCAGAACTGCAATATCACAGAGCTGTATTTGTGGGCAACAACCTGCTGATCTTTAATCCACAGCCAATTCAGGGACCCATAGAAAAGTCTCATCTATAGACTTGAAGCAGATGCTCTTAGAAAAGTACAACACTCAAATGCCTCAGGCCTCCTAGCAAAAAAGAAGACAAAACTCTTCTCTACCTTTCTTTGTAAAATACACTTAGTTAGTGTCTAAACATGCCTCATATATTTTCCCGTTTACAACCAAGTCTATTTTTCATATATTCTCCTTCACACTCCTTGACTGAGCAAGATCTATCTTTATACCTGCAGAATGCAACAAATCAAAGAATTTTCTTATATACTTCGGAGTGAAATTTGCAAGCTTCGGCATTTTTTTTTCTCTTAGCTGTAAATAAAATAATGTAGGGAGATCTGTCACCGTATTCTGATATTTAACATGATTGTGTTGCATATTGCAGATATTCTGTTTGATGCGGTTAGGTTTCTCTACTCACTGTGAGTGAAATCCAGTCCATGAAGAAGTCCATGATGAATTTTGCCTCTATCTTTCTAAGTAGACCAAATAAAAAACTCAAACTGTAAAAGGTCTAGGCCCATACACATGACTGGGAAGTTATTGGCAAGTCAGGCTGGATGCTTTCAAACAATCTTTATGCATATGCAGTATAAACAATAGTACATTGTGTATGCGGAAACTCTGTGCAAGTGAGACCTTTACTGCTTCTGTGTTTTTTGATGTTAAACTGCCACTTCTTTCAAAATGCATACTACCAAATTACAGCCAGCTCTTATAAATCAGTAACAAGAGCAAAGAGCAGCTAGAGAATATCAGGGAAATTTGAGACCAACTATAGCTGTCAAATGTAACCTAACTTCCTCTTTAAATACAGTTTCTTAAATGAGTATAACAAAAACAGATAAATACACTAGATGAAGAAAAGGGGAAAAGACAGTGGAAGTATCTTGGGAAAACAATACAACAAAGCACCTGGTTTTTTCAGTTCTCTAAAGGGCTGACATGGAGAGTACTGTTCCAACCTTTTTTTCTCTTTTTAAATGCTTCCACATAGCTTTAATATATTCCATCTATGCTTAGAGAAAATAATGAACTGAGGAATAGATGATACTTTGAAGGGATTAACTGACTGCTGCGGAACAAACTAGATCAACTGCAAACTACTCCAAAAACATAGTGAATTTATTATGTATAAGTCCTTTCCAACAGAAAAGCAATATAATCAAAATTAAGTAGTCTTTCATTGAAAATTGTAGTTATTTTGATAAACAGTGCTGTCAAAGCAGCAAATGTGAATGCCACAAACTCTAGATCATTCACTTTCATGTAAGGGTTAAAAGGTTTCTTGTGAGAATACTTCATAGTTAAAGTATGTCTTCCATTGGGGATCACACGAGCATTTAATCTTCGTTTTGGCATTGGGCCCATTGTGTTTACGAGGTTCTTTGGAGAAGCGGAATTGATGACCACAAAGGAAAAATCGAGAGTTACTTATTTTAAACCATGATTATAACCTTTCAAGATTTTCAGGACAAAAAAAAAAAGTACTTTCTTCCAGATATCTATCTATCTATCTATCTATCTATCTATCTAGGTATATATATATATATATATATATATATATATATATGTATAAAAGGGGATTTTGTTGCAAAAAAGCGTTAAAGTTCCACATTTAGCCCAACAATATAAACAGTCGTATCAGGCTTTATACTATAGGGTTATTTATTGTGCTATAATGATATCCTTTGCTGTTTTGCCAGTTACACTAAATACAATGTACTACACTTTCTTGATGCACAATGCCCAGTGTTTTTGTTGGCAAGGGTAAGTTTGCAGGTAGAACTTCAACTCTGTTTAATATTCATTGATGTTTCACATAAGCTTTTCAAATATTAATGAAAATTTATCATACATTTTATTAATCTTGTTTTATTGACTATCACTTATGTAATTTTACACTATGGATACAAGAATCTCTTAAGTCTTAAAGCCTATGCAGTGGAGCATGATCTTGCAGGTGCAAGGTATGCTTAAGAAACTGCGCACTGTCAGATCTGCATGATATTGGCAAGACCATGTTAGTCGTCTTGCTACAGCTTTTCTCAAAAAGTCACTCTTTCTGACAATTTGCATGGATTCTCTGCACAAAGAATTATGTTTTATAACAACACACTAATTTCCTTTTGCTGTAAGTCGTGGAAGATTTAGGCACTGTAGGTCTAATCTTGTTGAATTAATTCCTATACAATTCTGAACAACCTTTACTGGACCAAAGATAATGAGAAATGAATATGCTTCATGTGTGACAGTCTCACTCAGCACCTTCCAGGACCAGGAGATTTTACTGAGCACTGCTATATAGCAGTTGCAATCGTAGCGGTAAACTGTGTTTGGCACAAAGAACATCTACTCCACAGCTTATTAGATCATGTAGACAAATACAGAATTTAACTTCAGGGATTTGTTAAATGGGAAGATTTGGCAATAAATTAAGTGGCAAATTCCTTCTGAGAAAGTTCTGATATTCTAATACATATTAGAGCAAAATTGAACCAGTCAAATCCTAAGTAACTTGGTAATAAAAAGACCCACTTTGTTGACCTCAGCCCTCAGAGTGTCATGTTTTGATTTGTCCAAGTTTTATTTTTTCCTCTTCCCTTTTTTTACCCCCCTGAGAAGTAAAGTTTAACAGTTACTCAAAATTAATCATTACTCCTATTTCTATGCTCAGAGAAGATGTAGCAACATTTGCACAATGGAAAACATCAACTGTCACTCAAAATGAAAACCTTTTTACTCTCATAAGTGATAGCAGATCTCTTGATCTCATCAGCAGCCTTTAGAGCAACATGATTTTCCACTCTGTTTCTGCCGTATGCCTGTTGATAAAGGATTCGAGAAATATAAGACAATTACTGTTAGTTTTCTTTTGTTTATCCTGGAAACACTAAATGATCTAAGAATACACAATGGATTTTACAAGGTATTAATAATCCCTTCTAACTAAGAAATCTGCTAATTAATCCTTATCAAGATTTTATTTCTACCGTTTTATGCTTTATCAGTAGCCCCTCAATTCTTGATTTTGGCATTTTCCTTCAACAACTGTAAGATAGTCCTACATTTCAGAACTGTTCTTTAGTCATCTGCTAGCTGGATCCCACTATCTCCTCTGGGTTCTTCACTTTGAAGGTTGAAAAAAATTAGTTTTGAGAACACCTTTCCAATGTCAAATATAAGATGCATGCCTTTGAAGTGCATATGGCCAAGGTCCAAAATGAAGGGCAGTAAAAGCAAATGATTGCCAAAAAGGTGTGAAATTAATTTCTTAACTGTACAAGTATTCTGTAACTTCAATTTTAAAAAGTAATATTTTAATGAATAATTTTCATTAAGCAGTAAAGTCTGTACAAAGGCTCATCTGAGATGGAACTTGTAAAAAAACCAAAAAATCATAATGAAGCAAGAGGGAGTGCCAAAAGACTACTTTCGCCCATCTAAGTTTTTGACATTATGGTTTGATAAAATAAATTTCTTATATTTTCTCCTCTAACAGCACAATGCTCTTCAAAGCTATGGCACAGCTGATGATAAGGAGAATCATATTCTTAGAACTTAGAACTGGCACAAAGCAGATGATGTAATTCAAACTTTTGCAATGTTTTCATAAATTCATTCTCCACTACATTCACTGCACTTCCACTGACAATGAGACCATAACCAAAGTCTTGCTAACCAGTCTTAAAAAAATTTTAACCTTATTGCTTTTCTGCATCTGGCTTTCCATGATGACTATCAGACTGGCATTTGTCAGGCTGATGTCTGTTTTCTTGGCATAGATCACACAGAGCAGCTAATTCTGCACTGTTCCTGTTTGGCTGAGTCTAATCTCCTGGAATTCAAGAGTCAGCCAAACTTGGTATACTTTATACAGTAGAAAAGGCTGCATACAAAATCTACAGCAGAAGTGTTATATTAGTGAACCTCACTGATTTAGGAATAAAGAAGGTTAAGAAAATGTCCCTTTTCTCATGCCCTTATCTTGGAAGTTGTGGTTTAATCGCTTTCCTAAATGTCTTCGATAATTCTCCTCTTTCTATTTTGTATTGGAGTTCACACAAATACAGGGCTGCAAATACCAGCTACCCAGTCATGAATGTCATATATGCTATTTAAAAAACATTTAGGTTTCACTCTTTCAGACTCAACTCTGCAAACTGTGCAGACACGTAGTTTTTAAAGGAAAGGGTGTGTTTTCTTAGTCACACGATTCTAAGAATTGGCTTTTTAATTAAAAATGCTGTTGAAGTACAAATGGTGTAGCTAAAGACAGTATGTCTTCCACACTGCCTACAGTAAATAAGTCTCCAACATTTCATCATGGAAACCTCTGAGATTTCTTTCTTCCAGTTAAGACCTTCCAAAGTGCAGAGTTGCACACAGACTTTTCCAGAATTTTCTTACTAATTAACTGCAGTAATATATATCAGTCTTGTTTCTGTTTGCTCTTTTAACCGGATTAGATTTTCTCCACAACACAAAGGACCTTGTTCCACTGCTGCAGTACCAGTTGAACCGTGGTTCCACAAAGCAAACAAAGCGTGGGCAAGAAGCTGCACCAAATATCCACGAGGGTAATCTTTATGCAGTGCTGACAGACATCTTGAAGACAATCTGCACAGACCATGTGCCATCCATGGCACCTAACAATGCACTGCCATGTCTGTTCCTTTAGCTAAGAAAGCATCTCCTCTGCAAACAGCTCTCCAGCATGTAATGCATGCTAAGCCTGTGTTAGCAAAAGAACTCCGAAGTATCCTGAATGGATTGCCATTTACTTTGCATACAAACTTCTTACAGCTGTCCTTAGGTTCTAAAACTTCACTTATTACTTGTACTGCATATCAGGGCAAGTGCCTCCAGTGCTAGCAGAGCAGAATTGTGACATAATCTGTAATAACCTTCTTTGTAGCTCTTTAGGTTAGGTTGGGTTTTTTTTTCTGTTGATTCATTTTCACTAATGTGAGTAATGTTAGTTGATGGGTGGTGCTGTGTGATGAGGGAACAGTGTCAAAGTCTAAGACTTTGCAATGTACTGGATTGCACAATGTACTGTCCAATGCACAAGCAAGCACTGGGTTTTGCAACAATAGGAATTGTTTATGATTTTACAGCTTATGATTCACATGTAAAATGAGCAGCAAGAATAATGGCTGCAGTTTCACAAACTTAAATTGAAAATGATCTTGAATGTTGATTAAATTCTGAAAAGTATTACAAGTATCTTGTGACTTTTTTTTATTTTTGTAAAGTGTGCTATTAATAATAAAAATTAACAACCATGTTTACTACATAGGGCTTGAAGGCAATTAAGTACAGGATTTCCATCATGTTCTCAGGTGATAACAGTAGTCCACCCATGCCTTGATTTTCTAACTTGTTTTTCTTCACTTATCTGGAGAGAGACAGAAAACAACCCTACTAGGTGTCCATCCCTTGCAACAAGGCTTTAACAAGCAATAACCAACATACAGCATGCCTATAAGAAAGACCAAGGATTTATTCACTAATCAATGTATCACTAAAAAACAAAGAACTACATATACCTGCAAATACCTGTTTCTTGTCATATTATTTTGAATTCAATATTCAGTTTTATGTGCATATGTACCTCTTTGTTTTCTGAGGGTTTTGTTTTGTTTATCTGTTGTTTTCTTTTAATCTCCTTCTGTCTGTTTTGAAAAGACTGCTTAAAAACAGAGTTTCTAAGCAAACACTGATGTTCTAGACCACCAGCTGCAATTACTCAGTGCAGAGAAAGAATCCTGAAAAGCTAATTTTCATCAAGAGGACTCTGGAAAAATGCAGTCTCAGAATGGCCATTTGAACAGCAAGCAACATAAAAGATCATTTAAAAGTATCACAAGGTCAAACAGGATTAATATTTACCTTAACTGGTTTCAATTGTGCCATGTCATCATAGGAGATGCACAGATGCTGAAATGGGAGCCTGCTTATGTAACATAATCTGTATAACCTGTACCATGTATCTGCTCAATACAGACCTTTTTGGAAGAGTGAACAGCAATCTTTCCCACAGCTATATTAATACTGTCTACTGACTGACTGGTTTTTTTTTATTTTTAAAGTACAGTATGAAATCTTTCTTGCACCTACAAGCTTTAAATACTTTTTTTTACATTGATAATACCAAAATTGGAGTTTTTGTAAGATCCTGGCTCTGCTTTTTGAAAGCAATAGCTTTCAAAAGTCTTTAAAAACGTCTTTAAATTAATATCTTTAGAAATTGAAGTGGATAGGAAAAATGAAAACTATATATTTATCCCAGTGCCATGGATTCTCTTGCTTTGGCTTTATTGATGAGATATTTCAGTTATTCTTATTGAATCAATATTAATTACAAATCAGTGCAATGGGTTTTAAATTTTGTAAAACCAGAAACTTGAGTAAGTAGAAATAAATGCTTTTATTTGGCCTTTCAAACTGACTGTATTAAAAATATGCCCTCATGAAGGCATAAATATTTAACAAACATGAGCAAAAGTATGTATAAAGACAAACAAACATAAACTTGAATGACAACACACTATATCTAAGTTATTGCCTAGTTACATGGAGGTGACATTATACTGAACTTCAAAGTGATTTTTCTGTTGTCTCTAGGGGTAGATAAGTACCCTGCTTCCACTTATGTTTTTGAAAATCTCATACCTTGTAATTCTTTCTCTCGCAAGCTTTGGGGAAAAAAAGGCATAAAATGGGTATATGAAGCCAGGAAATCTTTTGTTTTCTTCTCAGTTTTCCTCAAAGTATTAAACTTTGGAAGTCTCTGGACTAATATCCAAATACTTATGTGCTGGAAAGGTCTTGCCTAACTTGTGAGCTAAAGCTCTTTTGACTGTTCAACCAGATACATAGATTTTGAGCTGACAAACTTGATAAGCAAAGTTCACAACTGCATATAATTTTTATTACAAACAATAGCAAATTCTTAAGAACAAATAGCAAACTGCAATGCAAAAAGGAACATGTATGATTTCTGGACAAAATAACATGTCTGAAAATATCACTGGATGATATGCCCCCAAAAGTTGTCTAGAATTCATTACTGTATTTTTTGTTATGGCATTTTCTTCTTTTATATAAGGATTTCCAAGCTAGTCCTTTGAACATCTAAAATCATGAAGTTATTGATCACAGTAAAGTAAGCATGTAAGTTATCTCTGGTTGGTAGACTGGAAAATGAGGGTTAGGGAAGCAAGGGTGTTGCCAGACAGTTTAATAAAAAGAATATCAAGAATCTTCATTTAATTCCTCTGTGCTAGCACGCTGAAATTACTCACATACACAAGTAAACATGGGACAGGTTCATGTGAAGCAATTTCCTTCTGTTCTCTTTCATAAAATTATTTCTTCCTCCTACGGGGAAACAATAGAAGGCCAGAAAAAGAAAAATCTGCACATGGAGTACATTCACACAGTCTCTCACAGGTAAATGTATCTGAGAGGAAAAAAAATATCATAAAGTTAGAGAAGTCACCTAGAAAGAAAGCTCTTATCTTAGTTGAGAATATTTGCAATCAAATTATGAACACACTTCACTATGAAAAATTCAGTGATTCTTTCTAACAGTATTATTTATGCCTTTGGTATCTACTTCTCTCATATGGAAATTAGTCTAAGATCTTGTTCTGTATTACTCTGACAACTTACAGTATCAGGGATTACTGTAAAAGTTGAGAGAATTTTTAATGATGAACCATCCTGTTTAGTTATTAATTTGCAAAACTTGAAGCTGAGGTTGCTTCTAAGTAATTTTTTTGCAACATGTTTATGAAATCAGAGAGTGATTAAAAATATAAGAAAGTGTGATGCTTTCAGGTCTTGAAAAACACATTTCCAGGGAAACCACTGATAAACAAAAGAGCTGCATTTTTGTACAGCCTTTTAACAAAACATCACAGATGATTTAAACACAGACCAACTGCAGGATTACATTTGGTTTTCGCCTGGTTACCTTTAATAAAATTCTACTGAAATGTTAACATATGATTTAAAAACACACATTTCCACAAAATTTAGAAAAAAAAAAGTTTTAAAATGCAACTACATTTTTCACTAATTTGCAGTACACATCTATTTGTTCCAAAATAGGAAAATTAATTCTTAATTCTCTGGGTTTTAACAAAAGGAAAAAGCCCATGATATTTGCTTGCTTAACTTCTTTAAAGTCTGTGGAGTTAATGTCAGGAAAAGCTGGATTGGGCCCTACTAGTTAGTTTTACTTCTGAAACACTGATTAAATTTATGAAAGATAAAAATCATACACACAACCTGCTCAGATTTATAAAAGACAAAAATCATACAACCAGCTATAGGAATAATGTAGAGATATATTTGCTATTTTCTGTTTTATAGGTGCTAAAGTATCTTTGAATAGCAAAGCAAATTACTTAAATTATATTTTAACAATACTACCTACATTTTAACACCCTAAATCCCTTGTATCTGTTCAAGATACTAAGTATTGCTGAACAATTATACACATGCCATGTGCTTTGTTAAGGGAAATCAGCAAAGAAAGAAAATCTACGGATACACCACTTTTCCCTCAGGAAAAAAAGTCTGAGGCTGTGCTTAGTTTTTTTGAGATATGTGATCAATCAGCACAGTGACTGCAGCACAGCATACCAATACACAGGAATTCTGTGCATCATGCTGTACAAAGTATGTTAAAGGCTCATGGATCCAGGGGCAGTTATACAGGCTTGTCAGAAGCATTTTCAGACACTTACTGTGCACACACACTAATTTTTATAAACAAAGTAGTTTCACTGATGCTGTATCACTCACTAACAGCCTTTACCTTTCTGCTAAATGAAGGCTAATGCCAGAGGCCATTGGGATACAGAAACAGTTAACAACTATGATATCAATAATTGTTTAATCATGTAATCACGAAAAGGGAGAGTGGGCTAGAAGCTGGCACGTTCCTGGGTACTGGGTATTTGATGGGTTTATATGAATTATGATGTAACAAAAATCTCACTTTCTGTTCACTAAAGTAGTATGTTGCTTTGCTCAAGGAATTAATTTACATCTTGAGTCCTCAGGATTTATGTCTTTGTATTGTTTATAAACTACTAAGATACAGTCACCTACAGCTTGCTTGCTATGTAAAGTATATCTTCATGTTGTTAAGTCTTCCTTGGAGGGTTTTTCTTTTTTAATTATTAATAGGTTGTCTTTTCACAAGTTTGTATGTGTCAAAGGAAAACACAAGTATTGTAGTCCTGCAAGGACATTTTATATACTAAATTACACTCAGACTCTGCTATTAAAAGGTATTTTAAGTTTTATAAACTGACCTCTCACTCTTTCCCTGTGATAGTTCTCACAAGGAGAACAAAGGGGGTGGGAATGAACTCTTCTTACAAATGAGGCTGAGAAGATTCTTCATGGGGGAAAATAAGTGTTATTTATCCTGCTTCCTGTAATGGCAGTGATTTCCACATGTCTGTGTGTGTTGAAGAAAAAAGACTAAGGAAACACTGGATGTGCCCATGCCTATTAAAAGAACTAAGTCCAAAGATGGGGAAAAAATCAGAATTGCTGTGATTCTTTTAACAAAAATAAATTGAAAAAAAAGTTTGGTTTATGGTGCCTGGGATATGTACTTGGCTGATGTACTTTGTACCCTGCTACCTGTTCTACAGATGCCAACATACTGAAAGCAAGGCTGAAGGAAGACCACGGGGACACAAATTTTTAAGCTTTTAATAGTAAAGCTTTGAAAATCGTTGCTAAAAAAAAAACAAAACAAAACAAACACCCCACCCTCCAAACCAAAAACATACTCTAAAAAATTTAAAAAAAAACCAAACCCAAGCGGTTTGAGTGTTTGTTTTCAACACCATCTCTTCAGTCGCTTCCGAGAAGAGCAGAAATTTCGAGCAGGTTGCGTGCTGCAATCGGTGAAGATCAACCCGGAACGGCTTTCCACGCTAAAGACAAGGATTTTCCATCAGGAACCCAACCAACGAACCAGCCAACCCGATGCC
>NW_021939718.1:4154367-4200772 GCF_001715985.3 Manacus vitellinus | reverse complement strand
TGTATGTGTGTGTGTGTGTGTGCGTGCGTACCTCGCTATACCGCGTATATATCTCTGCGGCTGCCAGTCGCACACACGCATGCACAGAGACGGCTCAGCGCGCCAGGCTCCTAGCTTTTCCAGGTTGCTGATGTCGGATTTACACGCAGTGAAGGGACCGGTCATTGCAAAAGGGGGCGTGACTGTTTAAAGATTTTTTTCTTCCCATAAAGCAATTTTTTCTCAAAACTGACTTTTGCCCCTCCAATCCTCGTCGCTCTTTACGATCCCTCCCTGCCTGCCGCTGCATTCAAGTTTATTTATTTGCCTGCTGGCGTGGTATATTTTTCCTTGCTGCTCTTGCTGCTGCTTCGGAGGGAAAAGGGGAGCAGCCGTTGGGCAAGATCGAGAAGATCTGGGGTGGTTGTGTTTTTTTTTAAGATCTCCTTATGTAGTCATCTGAGGAGTGGATTCTTTTTCTCTCACCCCCTCCCTGCTCTTTCAAACTGTTTTGTCCTTCCGCAGAAGTTGATGTTCACGGGACTGGACCCTGATTTATCGCAGAGAGGCTCCGAGAGGCTGAAAGAGATTTCCGCACCTCGCCGTATCGCTCCTTTCGTTCTCCGAGCAGGAGAGGCCAGCCAAGACCAGCATCATCAGAGGAGTTTTCAGGCTTGATTTTCCACTTTTCCGAGGTTTTGCTTTTCTCCACGCCCTCTCATAAAACAGTTTTTTTTTACTTCCATCTCCTTGGTTTCCACGCCGCAATATTTCTTGGATTGGCCATTTTATTTTTTTTTCTGACCCCCCTTTTTTTTTTATTACCTTTTTTTTTTTTTTCCCGCCTTTGCTGTTGCTTAGTCCTTGGTGCATCCACCGCCCAGGAACAGGAAGGACAAGAAAACCACTCCACAAAGTCTCCTTCAAGACACTGTGCTGCAGAACAGGCTCCTCAACTCCATCAGCGCAGCGAGCAAACTCCTCAGGGGTTTTGCTTCACCCCCCCCCCTTTTCTCTCCTTCACCTCCCTGTTTTTTTCCCTGTTTTTGTTTGTTTCTCATTTGCGGGGAGCGGAGGGCCAGGAAGGAAGACACAAACTTTGTACTTTGAGATCTGCGGGTACTTCTCGTCCCGCTCCCAACCGGCCGCCTTTAATACGTTGCCAGGACCCCCCGTGGGCTTCCAGGGGGAAAGATCTCCTTCCCCTCCTCCTCCTGCACGCTCTTCTCCGCCGTTCTTCAGCTCGCTCGCTCCATCCATCCCCGCGAAGCCCCAGCCGCGGGTCGGGGCCGCTCACATGGCGGAGGAGCGGCCGCCCCGCGACTGTCGCCGTGCCGGCGGGCCGGGGTAATGTCGTGCCGTGGGCTCGACGGCGGGACATCCCGGTGAATGACACCGCCCGCCCGCCTGCCCGGCGACACCTGTTTGCTGGGTTTGACGCCATCGGCCTCCCCGCTCACCCCGTGCCGGGGTAAAGGCTCCCTGAGTGGGCCGCGGATCGCCCTCGCCCGCCGGCTGCCGCTGCGGCGCCAACGCCCTCAGCTCGCTGCTGCGGTGCGGCTCGCCGCGAACCCACCGCTGCGCGCCTTGCTTTTTATTTGATCTTATCCGGACCTCAGTTCCCTGCTGCGCCCACCGTCTCCTTCTTTTCTTTTTCTTTTTATTCTTTTTTTTTTCTCCTTCTTCCCCCCTTCTTATTTTTTTCCCCACGCAATCTCGTCCTCGTTGCGCTGCCGGCCGGGCGGAGATGCCGCACGGTGGAGATTGCCTGCTGCGGCGGCCGCGGCGCTGTGGTGTCGTCGCGCGGGCCAGGAAGCCCGGCGCCAAGGCGGGCTGGCCGCCACCGGTACGCTGATCCACTGGAACAGCTTTCCAATCCCAGGTACCACGGGCGGGCCGCGGCGCGCTACCGGGGCGGGGGGAGGGGGGCTCTGTCGGCGGGCGGGCCCGCGAGATCTTGCCAGAAAAACGCAGGACTAACCCCGGCTAGAGAATGGCGTGGAAAACTTTATTTTAATGGAGGTTCAGGGCTGCAGGGTAGCGGCGATGGGAAGTGTGGCGGGGGGGGGTTTCTCTTATTGCCCCCCTTTCCTTCATCCGAGGCCACACCAGACTTCCCCGGGGTCGGTCGCCGCCGGCCCGCGGGAGTCGGACGCACGCTCCCGCAACGTGGTGTGGGTGCTCCTCTCTGCGAGGCAGCTTCGTGCCTGTTGCCGAGCCCGTTCCGGGGGCTTGGATGGGATGAGGGGGCGCAGGTAGCGGCCCCGAAGCTGCCCCGGCGGGCTACGGTAAGCGGCGATGCGCCCCCGGCATGGGCGGCGGGGCTCTGCCTCCACGGTCCCCAGTTCCGCAGCACCCCGAGCGGGAGGGTTTTCAGGGGCGGCTTTGCCCGGCCCTGCCCTGCCCTGCCCTCCCGGCGGGGGGCTCTCCCGGGCAGGCTGAAGGTGAGGAAGCGAGGTAGGTTTGCCCTGCCGGGCCAGGGGTCTATGTCCGGAGCATCTTCGCTGTCCCTGCCGTCGGGGCCGAGCGGTGCTGGCACAGTCGCACCGCTCCCTTCGCACCGAGGGTTTCTGGCACCAGGCTTTGCGTGTGCCGTTCAGCACTGGAAAGAGAAGTTTCATTTATAATTTTTTTCTGGAGTTTTCCCTCATGTTTAGCATCAGCAAATTTCAGTTGCAACCTTGCTCCAAATGGTGTTCATGTGTTTAGGTATAAAGTCAGCTGGGTATTAAATTCTTTTGCCTTGTTAAAGTGCCTGTGAGCAGACTTACTTTTTTGTTTGTTTGTGAGTTTGTTGGTTTTTTGTTTTGTTTTGTTCGGGGTTTTTTTTGGTGTGGTTTTTTTGTGGTTTTTTGTTTGTTTGTTTGTTTGTTTTGTTTTTTTTTTTTTGGTAAACCTGTCGAGCTAGTATAAGTAAATTTGTGGACGTTTTAGCTTAGGTTCTCTCTTTTTTATGCTTCTGCTATCGCAGTTTGGCTTGAGATTAGCACATTGATTTTTGTCACAGGTCATGTTTTTTAATAGATCAGTGTAGCCTGCAGAAAACTCCCCTACTCGGTATTCCAGAGCAGGTTCAAAATAGGTGATGCAGAAGTCAACAGGCAGAATTTTCAAGTGCCCAGAGTTAGCTGGTTTGTCCAGCACTGTGTTCTTGGTCACACCACCTCAGTGAAAACTGGTCGGCACAAAAGGCTTGAAACAGAGAGGATTTATCCACAGAAACAATCATGCCTAGAAATGATGAGCATGTATGAGTTTAAATGCCTGTCCCTACATTTTCCTCTTTTTTACGTGTGTTATTTGAAAAAAATTGCTCAGAGTAAATAAGATGAAAAGTTGCACATCACATCACACATCAAAGAACATATGCCCCAAAAAATTGTTCATCTCTCAAAATCAGAGGTTTTTTTCTGTTGTTAGGCAAAATGAAATGTAACTGCTGGTAAAAAAATAAAGTAATTTCTCAAATCCCACTGGGCAAAATGAGGATTGTTGAGAGAAGTAGGTTTGACTGAATGCACACATTACTGGTATAACAGCTAAAATACTTCAAAAACAGTCTTACATTCAAGATTTTTCACTTCTTGTTGTCTTACGTTTGATGAGCTTGTACAATGACTGTACATAGGTAAAGAGAGTTGAAGGTACAAGCAATGCTTACCTAGTCAGTAGGTATTACTCACTGAGTTGGATTTGTAAGGCTTCTAGTAAGTTTATCATATTTTATTACTGGTAATGGAATCTCTTATTAATCCAACATTAAACATCAGCAGACTGCACAGGAAACTTAGTTTTGTTATTCTTCCAAACACTAGAGGAAGAGTTAATTTTAAGATGTTTCTAAACCTTCCATTTTAAAAACAAACATTTCTTCTCTTAAAATACTCACTGCTCTTTCACAATGGATATATCTATTTGGACATGTCATGTTTATTCGTGAATTAAAAATATGAGAAAGAGCAGGGTGCAGTTGTTTTATACAGCTTCCCAGTTTTTATGGGCTTTCCAAGTAATATGATCATTACAGAAAAACAGGCAAACACCTGAATGGTAGGGGGAAGAGACCCAAAGAAAAGAAAGCACTTCTCTTTTGAATTCGTTTAGTTAGAATCTAAGCTGAAGGCAGAATTGTCTTTGGTTATGAAAATTTTTAGAGCAATTAACAATGTTGCAGGAATAACTTTATAGTGATTTATCTGCATCCAGAAGCAGACTCAAGAGATGTACTCATGCAGAAGTAAGTAGGGATGCTTACTTGGTGATAACTATTTGAAATTAGAAGACAAAATATACTGTTGTTCTTTAAACAGAGATACCACCATTGTAATTTAGCTTAATTCTTTTTGTATTTATTCTGAATTAATAAACTGCTGTAGAACTAATTAATTACCTTTAAAAAATGAAACACTGATTATCTTGCTAGTGATTAAAGGCATTCTAAAATAATATTTCACCTAAACTTTGAAGAACTTAATAATAATTGTTCTTCCAATTTGACGATATTTAATTTTTTAGTATGAAAGTCCAGCAGCTTACTGAAATACGCAAAGATTTCATCCTTATTGAAAAACACATTAGTAAATTGTTGAGTGGCCCAATTGATAAGTGCTCCTGCTGTGAACAATATTTGGTAAATAAAATACCTGAGGAGTCTATTAGCAAAATTGATATTACATTGCTTGGTTAGTTGCCAAAGTTCTGCTAGAACAATTAGAAAATGTTGTTTGATCACTATTGTTAGCATGTATGTGTAACAAAATTGTGTATTCTTATAGAGTCTAAGTCCCTTATTAGAAATGATTAAAGTATTCCTGTTCTTTACTCTTCTTATGTGTTTAATTATCAGCTTACATGAAATACCATAAATGCTGTAGTCCAGTTCCCAGTAAGAATATGTTCAGATATTAGGATTCTGAAGTATAAATAAAATAATTTCTTTTAATAATTTTTTAAATTGGAAATTAATCCTTAAATAAGCTCAAAAATATGTTTTATTTGTTTATTTGTGTAGGCTTAGAATTAAATGTATACCAATTCTAATTGTCACCTTGAAGTGCATTAGTCTTCAGCACTGTTTGCATATATGTTCTTATGCGGGACAGCAAACTGTTGTCATCAGAGAATATTATTCTGAATACAACCTTCTGTTTCGGAATATTAATTTAATCCTGAGTACTAGTGTCCTTGTAATTAGAATTCAGACTGAATGTCATGTACCTGGGCCATATTTTGAAGCGGTCTGCTTGCGTGTCTGGTGCTTGCTATTGTTTTTAATCTTGTCAGAGTTCAAGCTGAACAACTTGTTGTAATTAGTGATACATTTTTCTGCTTGCAGGAGTGTGCTTTAAGATTGTGGTTTGTATTTAGGTATTTCCCTGTAAGTTGTTTCAGTGTCAGGTTATGTAGCATCGTAAATTGTTACTTGTTTCAGGATGGTTAAAAGTACCAGCATTTCTAGTCTAGTTTCTGGTTATATATAGAGGTCAAAGCTTGTAGTCTCACAGAAGCAAATATTTTTTTTACTAGGAGTATTACTGGATTTGGTTGTGTCTTATACAAGACAATGGTGTATAAAATTTGTAAGAGAATTATTATAAAAACTTCAGCTGGTGATTTCCCATAATTAAGCTGGTTACCTCAATTTTATCAATATTGCTGGAGGGTTTTTTTTAGGATAGAAACTTGGGAGCAGCAAAGAGAAAATTCCATGCATAGATTAGAATTTCACAACCTGGATGTCTAAACTTAGGTGAATTTTGTAGGTGAGTATTTAGGCACTGTTTCAGAAAAGGATCTAACTCCTACGAAGTTAGGTACAGGCACACAATGTATGACTGGATGTGTACCTTAGTGCTTACCTGGACCAGCCAAAGGCACAGACTTAGTTTTGAGAAGCTCTGACTGTGGCACTTCTGGAGCACGCTTACTGGCTGGCTGGATTTCTGAGTATCCTACCCTCCATTTTTTATGCGTTCACAGATTTCACCATGTTGTATTGGCTGTATATGCCAAGGTTGTGTGGCTGTTTTTTTTTGTTGTTGTTGTTGTTGTTTGTTCAGTTTGGTTTGGTTTTACTTGTTTGTTTTCCATATAGATACAGTTCTGCCTGCGTACAGGGTTTTGGGAAGCCATGACGAAATGGTTGGAATAGGAAGAAAGTAGTTACGCATGTTAAGAACAACTAAGAAGCTGGGAATGAATAGGGGCAAAATCAAGGCATTTGCTTTGGTGTTGGTATTCTGTGTAAATTTCTTATGTCAAGGGAATCATAGGAGCTTAAGTATTTGGGATATATACACACATGGCACGCATGCTTATGTATATATATATGTATTGTATATATATGTATATTAAAAAACAGTTTTGAAACAGCATAGCTTGTATTTTAAGAGCATTTTATCCAGCAGCTTTCTCTGAGAGCTAAAGAAATTTCTGATTCCCTGTAATTAAAAGATCAGTAGTAGAGCCTTTAATTCTTTACACCTACTTTCTCTGCTTTTAGTAGTTTCATTAACACCTTGCATCTCCAAAAGAACATTGGTGTTTATTTTAAAAGTGGGGGTTTGAAACAGTTTCAACCTTCTATGGAAAAACTGCACAAAGAACAATAGTTTCACTGGCTCCCACCTTTGTATGAAAGGCACCTTGTTAAGTGGTACATGGTCTTCATGAAATGGTTCTTCCTAAATCTTTTCCAAGTGCACATAGTCAGGACACTTTACTGCATTCTTTTTGCTAGCTCCTCTATCCTTTTCAAGGGGGACAGAAAAAGATGAGCCTTCCTTTCTCTCCCCTATTGTTATGATCCCAGCAATCTACCAGTTTCAAGCTGGGCTGAGAAAGTGAGTGAATGCAATTAGTCCTTCAGGAACCGTGGTCATGGCATTCATATGGAGAGCCATACATCTGAGAATATGTATGCATTTCAATGTAGGTATGTGCATACTTATGTATAAATACACATATATACATATGTATGTGTGCACTGAAGTGTGTAATTAGGTGGTGATGTGGTGTATAGTATATAATAATGTTGTGTGAGAAAAAAATCTGAAAATGAATTTTTTTAATTAGTAAACTCTCAAATGTTTAGAAAGTGGATGGAATTTCAACCAAATTTCCAGGTCTCATCATATCTTGTTTTAGATTTCAAAGTAATAATAAAAAAATGATTTGCAGAATCTGTGTTTTAGTTCTTGGCCATCTTCCCAGAGTGCTGTTTCTTCACACACTAGTAGTTCCCAGGTCAGTAGGTGGGCAGGTATATAAGCAAGCACTCAGGCACACAAATGTAAAATGAAACAGAGAAGATTACAGGAATGTGCTTAGAGAACTCTGGTCTTATTTGAGTACTTTGTTACTGCTTCTTCCTAACCCAGTCTGTTGCTGGGCAGAGGACTGCTGCATTGCTGAAATACTAGACTTCAAGAAAGTGCATAAAGAAGGCTGGTCATTGAGAACAGCTTAGAGAGGATGCTAACAAAGATGCAACCTTTACTGGAGAAACCATGAGTAGACACTAGTTTGTCCATGCCTATGAGATGTGCCTCTGTTGCTTTGGCTCACTGTTTTTAATTTTTTTTTTATTTTTTTTTAATGCAATTAGAAGTATTTTGGAACTGGGATTTTCTTTCAGTAATCACTCTTTGCTCTGCTACCCAGTTCTGAGCATTGTTCTTAAAAAAAGTCTTTAGTTTCATGATTAATCTCATCTTCTAGTGTTTCTGAATGGTGTAGTTCACTGTTGAGAATAAAGAGTCCTGTTTCATTTAAGTTTTTGTTGCGCTTGTGCTTAAAATTTAGTCATTCTGCAGCACATGAATATAATTAGATGAAAACGCTTGGTTTAAAATAAACAGACATGTTATTGAAATTGCTTTCTGGTGGTATTACAGTTATTATGAGTAAGCCATACTGTAAGGTACTTCAGCATAGCTGAATGGAAGAATAGGATCATTCACGCATTAGAAGTCTTCCTTGCAGTTTTGCACTCTCCCTATTAATTGTAGTCTCTACAAGCTACATTATGGTTGAGCTCATTTAAAATGGTGGGTATTATTTTATAGTGTGCAAATATGTATATGTGTCTGAAATCCTCTTTTTTAGGAAACTGAACCTAGAATGTTACATTACAAAATCACAAATTCCCATTCCTATGCATTTTAGAAAATAATTTGTGTTAAAATGAAGTATTTGAAAATATATAAAAAAACCCCTCACTGTTCTTCAAGGATTTCTCCCCCATAGAATACCAGAATTTCCAGTAAAAGAAATATATCCTGCAATTCTGGGGAAACATCCTTCATATTTTACTGTTGACAGGTTGATGAAAATACGTTGTTAGACCCTAGTTTTATGAAAAAAATGAGTTTGTTTATTTTTGACTGCTGTAAAACGCAGAGAAATAGTTTTATGCCCATGTTGTGTGAGCTGCTAGTAGTTTCATGGCCATTTTTCTGTTTAAATGCATGACCAGTAAAAATGCTGTCAAAAGAAAAATTAGCTAACGAGAAGATACACAAGAGTCCTGTTAATTAGCAAGTCTTCTTGAATTGCTAATACCAATTTAGAGGAAATTCTTCATGTTCGGCAATTTTTAATGGAAAGCCTTGAAGATTACAATTCTTATTGTCACTTGCATTATAATCTGGTGGAAGAATTTACCTATCCACGCTGACTTATGGCATGAAAAAAAAAGGACCTTAGATTCACAAAACCTGTAAGTACAGTATTAGTTATTTTTCATATTGTTAATTTTGTTTTCTGCCATTAGATCATCACATTAATCTGATCAGGAACTGTTCAACCACAGAATCCACAATAAAAGAATCTTACTTCTTGTTTATCACTGAGTAATTTTATTTTTGCTTGTTTGTTTGCATCAGACTCTTGAAGAATCATCTTATTTGATAGGCACCGTTTTTGGTTTCTGATTACAGTAATGAAATGGTGCTAGAGTGCAGAGAAGAAATTATTTTTTTGAGAAACATCTGCTGAGGCAGAAAAACTGGGGTAGGAGATACGTCCACTTCGACACTGGTCACCCTCTGCTAAAATATATTTGTTTCATTCTGAGAGATAAAATTTGGCCTCATGACTTTTTAAAAAGAATGCATATTTTGACAGGATATGTTTTGTGCCATAATTAATGTTTTCCGTACATCATTGACCTTCTTTATTCATTGAAATAATGTAATATTTCCTCTCTGAAATGGTGTAATTTTTCTGGCTTGGGGGTGGGTGTTGGGTGCTGGGCTGTGGTGGCACATCCACATTGTGTGAGTTGTTCATCAGTAGTGGTTGAGTGCTGCGGCTGTTCCCGGGTGGGTAGCAATGAAGCACTACCTTTTTTGCTTCTGTGGACTCCAAAGTAGTATTTTTCATATTCATATTACAACTCAGAAGAATTTCCTTCTCTCTACAGACCTTAAAATCACATTATCTTATCACACGGGGACTTGCTAAGAAATATATAAATATTTTTATTTTAATACTGGTACCATACATAGGGTTTTTTGGTTTAATTTTTACTTTGCATTTGTTAAAATTTTCTAAATAAATTTGAGTATCTTTTCTCAGTCTGTGCATTTGAAACAGGAGCCAAATACATTCTAAATCTTTTCATCAAAACTAAACAAAAAAAATCCCCAAATCTCTTAATGTGTAACATTTTGTAGTTTTTATAGTGCTGTATAAATAAAATACAGATTTTTTTTTTTTTTGTGAGGAGACATAAAAAAAAAAAGTATTTTACTGGTAATTTTGATGATGATCTCTGTAGTACAGTTGTCAGTCTTCAATGCTAATTCATGAGCATTAGGTAAGGACTTCTAGCAGCTTTAGTGATGTTGAGTACCCTGCAATTGTTAAAAGTTGTTGCCAGGAAATTTACCAATTAATGTTGTTAATGAGCAGGAAAAACAGCTGCATTGGGTTGGGTTTTTTGTTGTTGGTTGTGTATGGGTTTTTTTTCCACTTTAGTAGATGTCTAATCAGATTTTTTAAACATAGTTATGTATTCATACAGGCAGGGCATTTTGTGAGCAGAAGTTAACAAAGTAGGAGCTATCAATCCTGCTCTCTTTCCTATTGTTTCCAGAAAAGAAGGAAATAAAGAGAGACTCTGGAATTCGAAAGTATTGACCTTCTGACATGCACACACAGCATGGTCATTGCACTGGCACACAAAGTGCCTTAAGCCACCATAATGGCAAACTGCATTTTTGAAGTTACTGATATGAGAGCCAGCTGGATGGGGGACGAACAGCCAACAGTGATTCTGCAGCTATTTGTAAGTTACCACTTTAGAGCCAGACAGCTTCACTTTTATATTCCCAAACTTACCACTTTGGAATAATGTTGCTTTGTTCGGCCTAGCCAGGGATTTGTGACTGCTACATAGACTTAGAACCGTTTGGTCCGGGATTGTGTGGTCATTCTTCATAGAGATCTGCTTCACAGAGCAATTTCATTCATCTGGTTGTGGGGGAGGGATGAGAAACAGTGAAGGAACATTCAGATATAGCATTCTTCAAGGAAATTGCACATCCACATTAGCTGGTCACTTTTTAAAACTTTTTAAAGATAGAGGCAGAGATTTGGATCAAGTAGTTAAAAGCCAATTCAGACCAATGTCTTAAGACTAGGTGGGATCTCCTGGATAGGCTCTCCATATACAGTCTGAAAGAGACCTAATATTTTATGTTCTGCAAGGGCTCTTACCCCCTGCCCATTTATTTGTTTGTTTGTTTGTTTGTGTACAGTTATCACTCCAGTACACTTTTACATCTTTTTGCGGTTCTCTTGGGGCTCAATTTATTAAAAATTAGTGATCCATCACTAAGTGGGGTACAGTACAAATACTGGTGTTTCCAAAAGGGAGTTTTTGTGCCAAACCAAAAGAAATAATAGGGATACAAAAGCTGCCAAAAAGCGTGTCTCCCAATTGCTAATTAATCAGGCGAAAAAGCACCTCAGCAACTACAGTTGAATGTGGAACAGTTTATTGTAAATACTGAATAAAGATATGTTAAGAGGGCATAGTATCTCTTTGTAACTATGTGTAATTTAAAAATAAAGTCAACTACGTGCTGGAGTCAGTAGGGTTTTTTTTATGTTGATGGCATTGTGAGTGGAGAGACCTCTTTCAAAAAACCTCATGGTACTAACAAAAAAAGTTACCATTTTGTTGATTTTTTTTCTCTCTGTTTCTGTGTGTTTGTGGTAATTAATAATAATATTTCTAGACAATGACTAAAGCTTCAGGAAAGATATTTTTAAAAACTCATATCTTCAGTAATCTGGATTACAAGGTATGATAGAAAAAGAACCATTGCTGTGAATATCTGGTGTCCAAAGCTGCCAATCACTTTTGGCACAGCTCCCATCATGGTCGCTGTGCCCATAATTAAATGCCTGTCATTAGTGTATTTTTCCATAACATTTACAATGGGAAAGGCAAGGGGTCCTTGCAGAGCTGTGGCTGTCAGGGGAACAATAAAAACTAATTACACACTCTGCTGTCACCATTGTCAGCTCTGCTTTTAGGGGTAAAGAACATGGGAAGTGTGTGCCTAATAATTATATATATATAATATATATATATATATATATATATAAATTATATATATACAATACCCAATTGGGGAAACTCAGTCATAGTGAAGTGACATTTACTTGGAAGTTTATTATTCCTGTATTCAAAAGACCTTAATTCTAGGGTTAGATTTGTCCCTTCACTTATGCCCAAGTTGCATACACTTTTCCCTTTGCTTTTCAACCACTTTTGCCTTTCTCTCATTTTGTGTTGCGCACTCTCTGGTGAACTGAGCTTTCCAATGAAATTGCTGCGATCAAAGCCAGTATTTGCCTGCATTTATTAAATGGGTGGAAATCATCTTATCCTTTGTATACTTTTGCTTGTGCCCTGCATAGTAAACCGGAGTTAAAAAAAGAAAAAAAAGCTGAATGAAAGCAGCTAATTTGCATGTTCACATTTGGGTTTTTTTCTGTTTTCAGCACATGGTGTGTGGGTCATCCTAAGTGAAATCAGGCTAAGATTTTGGTGTACTGCAGAAGCAACTTGAGTGGAATGTGTGCCAGTTCCATTTATCCATGCACAGATATTTCCAAATGTAAGCATAAGTGCATAATTGCACTGTGAATTATCTTAAATGCTGTTCGTAAAGAAACCGAAAGAGTGAAGTTGTGCCTTCCCAATAATATTTACTAATTATTTATTTGCAGCCTGTATAATGAGCAATTTACTTAAGCGTTTTTTAGGGCACTAATTTAAAAAGAGTAGATCCTCAGAAGCAGAATTTTGAATATATTTGGGTATATAGATTTGCAGACAGCAGCCATATGGGTTTTTTGAGACTGCTTGGTGCCTTAGATTTTATTTCAGCTTTTTTGCACATGGAGGTTTTTAAATACTATACAAAAAATGGTCCCTTTAAGTTGATTAAGGAAAGTTGTTTAAATACATATCATAGTTTTTAAAATTACAAGTCAGTAGGAACTGACGGGCAGTCATGAGGAGTGGAAGCCTATCTATTTGTTTGCACTGTATGCCTCGACAGACACTGCAACATGTATTTCTTTTTCTTTTAATACCCCATTTATTGATGGTTTTTTATTGCCATTTTTTTGGCAGTGTTCAGATACAACTTTATTGGAGCAAAACGATTCTCCCACTGCTTTGTATGGGAGTTGATTTAGGTCCTGTATTGATGGTTTTATGGTGTAGTTCCCGAGTATGAGTTTCAGTAGTTGGGTTTGTCAGTTTCTGTGAGGCCACCCAATTGAATCCAGTGAGGGGACCCAGCAGCATGGGTTTGCTGTGGACCCAGTGGGTCTTTTTCTGGTCGAGTCCATTCTAGACTAAAATTTTTTTTAACAGTTTGTGCACGTTTGGGACCTCTACCTTTGAGCGGCTGAAAAGGGTAAAAGCAAACCTGGTTGAATGAGTAGTTGTTTTGCTGTCAGTGATTTCAAAATTGAGAACAGGCTTATCATATGTCATTAGCAGACAGGCATTAGTGAAACTCTTAAGATGTTGAATGCCCTATATAGTGGAGTATGGTTCAGTGTGTGCCAAAAAAAATTAATAATTTAGGATCATGAAGGTAAAATTAATCAGCTATTGTAATATGCCACTGGGATACAGATTATGGATTTTCCAAAGCTCTACATGCAGTATACTGCTTTCTTCTAGACAAGATATTACTGAAAGACCAGGTGGATCTCGTAAATGCCTAAGTAGGATGCTACTTCTTACAAATGTAAACTCTTCAACATATTAACCATGTAATTTATTATCTGTTAACCAATATGGTGAGCAGTGATTCCTGTCATGTTGTATGTCACTGTATTTTGAGGCTGCTGAGAAAGCAATTTTTCTTGAGGCAGTTTCATTTAATGGAGTATCACATATTACATTTTTTCATGATTTTCAGCAGATTTGCTGATGTCTAGTGGCTATGAGATAAAACGTGATGAAGGGAAGACACATCTGTAAGGAAGTGTGACTCTTGTTTAATTTGAGAAGATACACGTTGATGAAATAAGCTTATTTTTTGTAAAATGGAGTCTTGCTAAACAATCCAGTTCTAATTCTTAAACTGTATCCATCGTGCATACAGCTGAAATTTGGTCATGCTTTGTAGTGTTTGTATTGGTAGATCCAGTTGTAAGACACTGGGCCCAGTTTAATGTTACTTCCATGTGTTTGTAGTGAGTTGCTTGCAAGGTTCTCAGAAATCTTTGAAAATTTTCTGTGTTGATTTGTAAAATATATTTCAAAAATGTACTGTGAATGTTTTATAGCTTTTTGTGTTAGTTCACAAATGTTGTAAAGGAATGTATACACAATTTTATTGAGGAATTTACACAATTTTGTTGAGGAATTTACATCTTAAAAAGTCCTCAGACAAAGTACCTCTAGAAAAAAGTACTAAGAAGACTTCCTGCAGAGCATGATATTTTGTAATACGCATAATAGCATAATCCTCACTTAAAAACATGAAATATAAATCAGTCTCTAAAAATCTGTATTGGAGATGGGAACTTCATTAGCAGAAGGGTTAAGGGTTTTGAGAGTATAAAGAGATTCTTCACTGAAATAAAAACAAAATAAAAAGAATGTTGTTATTTGGAGGATCTTTAATCAAGGTGGTATGAAATTTCTCATTAAGGTTAAGATTCACATTATCATAACAAGTGACAGTGTGGTGAAGAAGGAAAATAAATTAGAATGGTAGATCATACTTGCTTCTCATTATATCATGGCTATTCACTGCATTCAAATTCAAAGCAAACCCTTTCTCTATATCTCAGTTATATAGAACTTACTTGCAAAGAAGACTTTATGGGGAGAATCTCCATATTCACTGTTTCTACTCTGAAGCATGACAGTTAGCTTTAAAAAAAAAAAAGTTTTTTTAGTGATTTAGAGCATCACTTTATTATTACTTTTTCAGACCCTGTGTCTGACTGAAGTACATTTTATAGCTTACTGTAAAAAGAAATCTCCATTTTCCATTTTTCATACTAGCTGTCTTGATTTAGTGTTGATATAATGGCCTTCTTCAGAACAAAGCATTTGGAAGACTTTCCTAAGCGCTTAATTTTAGACGTGGAGTTTGGAGCTAATCTATTATTACTGATGAAAGCAATTTTGCCTTTGTAATTTCTGTGAGGAAATCAGATCACTGAGGCTCCCAGTTAGGATTTCTGTACTCATTTTTTTAATGTATGACAGAGGAATGATTGCTTCCTCTTTGTGTTTGTATGCCTATTTACTTCATAAAGCTAGTACATAAAGCTAGTGGAGGCACCCAAGACTTAATTTTTAGATACTTAATTAGTATCAGGTAGGTTTAGTGCAGTCTTCTTGAATTAGCTGTTTTCTTTCAGATTCAGTCCTACGCTTAAAACAAAATGTGGCCTGCTTTCCACGCTGTAATGACAATGCCAGAGACAAAATGAGTCTTGGTAGTGTCTTAGTCTCAAAAGGATGGTGATGTACACAGGTGAAAAGGTTCTGTGGTTTTCAGTTAGATGAGCTAGAGATTAGTACTGTTATTTTTGATTGCTGTTAGGGATAAATTTATTAGTGGTTTTGGTCTGGGAAACATCTCTGCCTTTGAGAAGGGAAAGAAATACTAATTTCTTTTTTTAAGATAAATTCATAGGTTTTAGAAAGAACTTTCTGTGCACTCCCAACTTTTTGTGGTCCTCATCACTGCAGTAGTGCTTTTATTTAAATAATGTCTCAGAAGAAAGAATACTGTTTACACATATTCAGCTTGTCAGTTGAGAAATTATCTGATTAATACAGCATATCCTGATTTATGATAATATGGATTACTAATTATCATCTTCTACAGTATTCCCTTAATAAGTGATTGGGAATAGTATGTAAGTAGTATTCTGCCATATTTATCTAATGTACACAGGGTAAAAATAGCATGGTAACATACTCTGATCAGATGCTCTGCTGTATTCGAATGACATTCCCATTGAGTTCACTGAATCATTGCGTATGTTCTTTTATTTTTCAAGTTGCAGTAATGGAAGAGAATGAACTAAGTATCAACTGTTCAGTTGACAATGCTTCACTGTGCCTCATTCTCTTTTATTCCTCTCCAAATTTCAAAAACATTACTAGTAATACTAAGCTGTTTTAAAAAAGAGGCCATTATTAAATCCCTCTAAAAATATTTACCTTGTGTTTTCATTTACCACTTCTGCATAGCCCATTCTTTGTTTTGGGTGTGGTTTACCAAATATTTACTCCTCTTCAAAACTAGTATTTCGAGCGTGGGTACATATTTATTATGTAAAACTCATTTATCCAAATACTGATTAAATTCTCACCCTGCATATAAGGTTAGGAGAATGTAATATGAAAGAATGGTAAGAGAAGTTTGTTACAAACTGAACTTGGTAAAAAGGTGTCTGTACTTATTTCTTGAGGACTGGGAAGCCTCATAACTTTTCATTTTGTACTCTGTTTTGTAAAAGCATATTTCTTAGTTACTCAGGAGTCTTACCTCTGTTTTAGTCCTTTAATTGTAGTGGGTTTTTTATACTTTTGACACTTACAAGCTTTCCTGCATTCCCTTAAAGTGAGAGGAGTGGAATTGGAAATCCCATCTGATGCTAACAAATTTTAAAAATCAAATAAGTGCCATGGCAATAACGCCACATTCCCCAGTAAAGCAACTTGAACAATCAAAACTTCATGCATCTGAAAGTTGAACATGCGGGGTGGAAAGATGCATCTGTTCTGCATCTGTTTTACTACAGGGCTGATATAAAATCTGTTTTTCAAAAGATCTTGACACATCCGAAGGTAAGGCTGTAATTTTTCCTGTTTTGACAGTGGCTTGTCAGACTCTTTGACTCAGAACTTTCAGTGGAGTCTAAGATAAGAAAGCATGTTGAGACAGGACCCCAACCACTCTAAACAAAAAATCATACCGCTACCTTCCAGTTTGAACAGGTAAATTATGATTGTCAGTCCAGTTGTATTTCCCCGTCAGAAATGTGATTTTTGGGATTTTTTTTTTTTGTAATGTAGGTTGTTACAGGGAGTGAGAGAAGAAGCTAAAGAAGGAGAGGGGATGTTCTCTAAATTGCAGCCTCTGTTTTCTGTCAGGACACTTCTTTTGATTTTGTTGATTTGCTGCAATTCTGCAAGCTTCTAGAAACAGATGAATACTTCTATGGAGCGTGATTGCAATGCAAAAAGAAAAATAATCCTGAAATTTTAATGAAAAAGAAATTTAAAAACATTTAATTGAATTGTCATTATGTGTGAAGCCATCCATTTTTTTGGACAAATAATTACATCTTGCATATGACTTAGGTCCTTAATGTGAAAAAAGACAGTTCTTAACTCTTTTTTCTGTCTTTATTCACTCGATAAGCTGAAAGTGTGTTTTTTCACTTAGGGTTTTTAAACATCAAAATTTTGTATCTGTGCAAAAGCATTCATTGATATAATGTATGGTCATGCTATAATTTGTGTTGCAAAGAACTTTAGATAGCTGAAGAGGTGGGTTTCTTTGCATTCTTCAGTTATTTGTATCACTTTAAATGGATTTGCATGTAGTGGCATCTAATGTGTGATTTTCAAACTTTGCTGATCAACTTTAGGGGAAAAATTACTTTCCTAACTATAAGTGGCTTATTTCTTTTCAAACATAAGTTGTGGTATTGTAGAATGTCTTCTTTATCTTCCCTGTCCCCCTTCCTTTTTCCTTTATTTCTTTTTGTTCTGTGACTATGAATATTTCCAATAAAAAATATTTTTCTTTGTAATCTGTTTATCCCTTTGTTTTATTTTGTTAGGATAAAATCAGGTGAGGTCCAGGGCTTCCTGACTAATGTGTTCTGCCTGGAAGGAGCCATGAAACAGTGGCTTCAAACTGCAGTAAATATTGACTGGGGCTCTGAGCTGAGCCTTGCTCAAAGCTCACTCTAAAGACTTGAAAGGCACCTATTGTTCCTTCTTAGTCAGTACTGCACAGCCAAGGCTAAAGTATGCAAGTGTTAGGAGAAGAAGAAAGGCAATGGGGGAAATTAAACAGTGAACACAGCTGAAGGCATAACTACTCTAGCAGAAAAGGGCCAAAGCCCCATGTAGGGCTGCATAAAGCTTTGCAGAGGTGGAGCATCTAAAACTGTCCACCTTCTTTCTGTGTGAGATGCTCAGTGAACATAGCCTTAATTTCACCGAGGTAGGATTGGAGAAGAGGCACAAAATTCTGCTTTAAGGGATGGTTCCTGCCAAAGATTCTTCAATCCTTTGTGAACAACTATGCAATGAAGGTGGATTATTGGGCAGCTCTCTCTCTCTCCCTCCCTCACTGAGGCTCTACTCAGAGCAGTGATGGATGAAGTATTTTGGAGAGTTTAACCACTGCTGTTCTGTTCCATGTAGCTGGTGCTTGGCTGTGCAGAAGGAAGGCAAGATGCAGAGGATGTAGTTTAATTAGGTCACCACTTTTTATTAATTCATTTGGGAACACAAGATTGGCAATAAAACACAGACCGGAGATTGTTGTGCTTTCCTTCACCAGTCCACTGGAGAAGCTTTTGCCAGCCAGTGCTGGTTGGGTGATGGACCCATTCTTTAAGGCGCAATGGGGAGCTGTCTGATCTGTTTATAATTTCCTGGCCCCTTTCTGTTTTCCTTAGAAGTGTTTTTTCCTAAGTTCCTTTAAAATTCTTGTTTGCCAGGATATTTCACCTCTTTATTGGATGAGTACTTATGTTGACTGGGTGGGTAATTTAGCCTACTACATTACATTCACCTGAAATGAATCTCTGTATGCATATAGATCTCTGACTTGCTGTGATGGAAGTGGAATTCATCTTGCCAGGCTTCCTAGCTCCCTCCCTCCCTTCCTGCCCAAGAAAAGCCTTCAAAGAAAAATAGGATTAGCACTGTACCTGCTGCCAGTCTTCGAAAAAAAGTCTTTCCAGCTGATTAATTTTTGCTTCTAGGTTGGTGCTCCTTAAATATGATGAAAGAGATGTCTCAAACACATTTCACAATGGTCACCTGTCCTCCTCCCTTTTTATTTTGTCTCAGTTCCCTTTCTATTTTGTCTCAGTTAGGTTCTCCATTCCATCCTGTCCTTCAGTCTAGATGCTGTAAGGAAACTTCAAAGGACCCATGACCTCCTTTTATTCCGACTCACAAGACAAAGCTTTGCCCTCTGCATTTGAGATTACGGAAATGACAGTGTATCTATCTCATTATTGTAAAGCATATTGGGATATTTTGAATATGAAAGGAGCTGTGTAAAAGCAAATTCTGTTTACTCGCCTCAGATGGGAATAGGATTGTCTTGTTACTGCATTAGTCCTTTATCTAGAAGAAGTGCTTGACAGTGCTCTAATAATGAATCTGCACTGTGCTTTGCTTTCACCCTCTAGCAGCACTGTAACAGGAAGAAACCCAGTCTTCTTGAGTGGAGTAAAAGAGGTTGAGACAAGGATGGGAGTTGCCTAAACTATGAAAATAATGTAGAGAAGAAACTTGAGGTTTAGTGTTTTAAAGCTAGCAAAAGCATTGTTTTTTCAAGTTTATAATAGAGAGCAGTACAATTTCAAAGTGAGAGAAAACAACTTTCAATACGTAGGTAACACATTACTGCAAACTGCTGTGGAACAATGTGATTAAAATTTTAGTTTACTAGAATTTTTGTTTCATTAGAGATCACTGTATTTGGTGTCTACAATGCTTGAAGATATAAAATCTGTTTGGTTGTTGTGTCACCATGTCATCCCTCCCACCCCTAACATTCTTCTCTTTTTTTCCCTAATGAGAAGCATACTCTATGTAAATAGTGTGTTGATCACCAGATCCTGTTCAGTATCCTTTATCTGTTCCAAAGGCAGAAATGCCTAGTAGAGGCGTTGGTAGTTATGATACAAAATAGGAAGGTGTATGATTATTTTTTTTCTGCAGTGAATCTGTTTTCCTTTGAACTACTGTTTTGTATACTTAACAGATTTACATCTTCTTAGTTTTCCAGTTTTAACCATTTCTTAGGGTTTTTTTCTGTCTTGGATTTTGAACTAACAGCTGGAAAATATATTTTACTGAAAAGCACCTCATCACAAACACCCGCAACTTGAAAAAGTTAAACATCATTAAAAATTTTTGTGTATGCCCCAAATGCAAAGTGACTTTCAATACAGCCTGTATGAGGAAACAACTACCAGACTCTTGTCTGGGCCACTTTTCTTTCTTTTTGTTTTTTTTAAATACTCTTCTCATTTGTGTGCATGCCTCTCTTCCTCACGTAGCACAACAATTTTACATGATGATTGATATTTTACAGAAAGGAAAATTTAGAGTTACTGCTTCTGCAACAATCAGAATAATTATTTGTTACATAAGCCATGAGATGAGAAAATGCCTGCATTTTGGAATGGTTTACTGTTAAACTTGGAAAACTACGTATTGTTTCTTTGTACTTGCCAAATGAAGTGTTCTAAATTGCATTAATTTGTGAATTGACTGGCATTTTTTAAAGTAGAATGACCAATCAAATTCATGTGTGGATTTTTTCAGTCTCATGCTAAAAAAAAACCCCAAAACCAAAATGGTGTTCCCTCGATACTCTGGCTGATTTTTCAACTGTAACCATGAGTATTCCGGAAAGCTTACAAGTCTTATTTTTTGGGTTTTTTTGCCTCTGCAGTGCTGCATTTGTGTCACAGCTCCATAATGCAGCGTTATTTTTTTATGCTAACATTCTAACTAGGTGTTTTCCCATTTTAGCAGAAGTCAGTTTGAGAAACAGATAGTTGTTGGTACTTACCATTGTACACTGAGTTGCATTTGTTTTCTTCAAACTTTTTTGATTTTATTATTCTGTAAACGTCTGAATTTCAAGTAAGTACACTAACTGTACTGTACTAATGCGAAATGCTCTCATATACAGTCATACCTACTGTTTCTCTTAGAAGTTCTCCATTTACCTTTCCTGTTTTGGAATAACAAAATTTTATGATGGACAAATGTTATAACACAAAATTGAGTGGGCTTATTGCAATCTTTTTATTTAATTAAAAAAAAAATTAATTCTACCAATGTTTTCTTAAGAAAACTTAAAATAATTTAAATGTTGTAACGTCTGGTAAGAGTTCTGTTTCTCCAGCAGTCTTCTGAAGAGGAGTGTATTATTTTTCATGAGGAATGAACAGAGAACAAAAAATTGTACTAAGACCTATTAGTTGTGTCTCTATGAAGGCTGAAGCAATGGATGTGGGGCACGGCTCAGCAAAGGTACCTTGCCTAGTGATCTGCTAACAGTTTACACCTTTCATGTTGAAAGATATCTTGTTGAGAACAGAGGGAAGAAAACGGAAGAAAACGCCTCAGCATCTGTGCAAGGTGCTGATTTTCAGTTCAGCTTCACTGTAACCAGTTGCCTGGTTTGATTGGTACAGCCTGTTTCCTATGGTGGTTTGGCCTTTTGGTGAGCTAACTGAAGTCACAAAACATGGTAAAGAGTTGCTCTCTCCTTAAGTATACACAGGCTTTGGACTGGTGAATCAGGAATGTATACAACCTCCTAACTGTACACAGTCAACGTGTCTTTGCCTCTGTGTTACAGCTTCAGAAAGGAGTTGAATTTTATGATCTTCTGTATTTGTTAACAAGATTCTGCACTGACTTCTTAATTTATGATTAATGAGAAATACACAAATGAGCTTAACTTGATTAGTCAGAAACAATAGTGAACAGTGGTACTGTAATTGGGCAAAATAATTTTACTTCTTGACAATCTAGTACTGGATTTCATTGCTATATTTTAATTGCAATGAGATGATCATTCAGGACAACATACAGGTGTATATTCTTATTGTGATACATTTAAATTATTCTCAGGAAGGATTAATGGAATTGCTGCTTTTTCCCACACAGAGGAGATATATAGATATAGATATCTATATATCTATATATCTCCTGTATGTATATTTCATATTTCTATTAAAAGAGTTGTAACTTAAACCAATTAAATAAAAGCAGATATTGCCAAACTAATGTTTAAGCTGTTCCTTCTATTTTTCCATATCTTTCACATTTGTGTGTATGCCTTACTTCTCTATTTCTCATCTAACATAACAGTTTTAATATTATGATTGGCATCATATTATTGGAAAATTTTGAAAGATCTTTTTGAAGCATTAATATTTGCTTCTCTAGAGTCCACAACATGCATGGGCATTTTCTTTTGCATAACCACTTACCCTTTGGCAAAGTATTAGAACAGTTGTATCAAGAAGAGCATAATAAAGTATGAACCTAACAGGGTCCTGAAAGTCTCCATTGTAATTTAGTCTCTTATCTGAAGTAAAAGTTCAGAACAGCACAGTTCTCGGTCATTTTTGAAAATGGAACAAGAAAATGGTTGTTTTAACTCTGTGCATGTTAGATACAAACTAAAATCATACTTAAAAAGCAAATGCCTTGAGAGAACACTCACTGGTTTAACACAAGGATTCTTGCTAAAAGCTGCACTAGCCCTGCCTTGTGGAATATCAAAATTGGTGCATGTTTTACAATAATCTGTGCAAGTTTCAGTAGATAAGATTGATGATATCTGCTCTATCGCTCTACCCTAATGTAGAATAAAGAAAATTATACAGACTCATGTACATTAATGCATGATATGCATTCTTTTTGGTCACATTTTTGGAAAAAAGAATTCTGGTCCAAAATCTGTTAAAATACTTTAAACATGTCATGTAACTGCCTGTCTGATCAGGCCCTCTCTGCTGTACAGTGACATTGTGGTGTTTTAGAACAGTATGAAATTCTGAAGGGCTGGTTTTATATGTATTAATTAAGATGTTTTGATATTAGTGCATAAAATAATTTAAAGACACTTTAAATTTGTAATATGCTCTGTCATGAATAATCAAGAAACAGGTAGAAGCGATTTGATTTCTCAACCTGATCTTTTACTTGAGTTGTCAACCTCTGACACACTTGAAAAAAATTTATTTTCAGAAATGGATTTTGCAAATGTGATGCCTCAAAATGCAAAATTTATAAATTTTTACTAGAGAACGGATATGTCATTTTACCCTTAGGGCTTTAGATGATGAATTACATTAATTCATAGGCTTTCAACTTCATTAATGCAGAATTTTAAAATTCTAGCCTCTAGAATATTTTTTTAAACCCCTGTTTGTTATATCAGTTTCTGAAGATATGCAAATTGCACATTCAGCTTCAGTTGAATCTTCTTACTAAAATATAGCAATTGGCCAGCTCATATTCTTCATTTTCCACAGCCTTCGTTTTTGACATAGGTGTTAAAGAGTGCCTTTTCAACAGTTTGTCTAAATGAGAGAAAGCTTTCACTTACTTGGTGAATTGTAAAAACACACACAAAAATCCCCGCACTTTGGAAGGGTTAAAGCTTTTTAGGAAGGTTAATAGAAAATAAAGAAGTGTTAGCAACGCAGTGTTTGTTTGAAGAATTTGAGCCAAGGTGTCTATTTATCTCTAATGGAGGATGACAATGAAGGATTTAAGAAGTCATCCCACTTATTGTCTCAAACACAAAAACCTTCCGCCTGCATCTTTCAACTTGCTTCACCACTTCTGAAGCAGCAATGGGCAAACTGCTGAATTTTTATTAATCAGCTTAACCTAATGAGATGAAAAGACCTTTTGAGAATTACAGGGGGAGAGATATACACATGCAAGAAAACCTTTTTTTGGCTGCTTTCACATCCAGAAATTTTCTTCATACCAGCTGGGAAAAAGCAGACCTCAGTTCTGCTTCTGGCTCACTCACCTGCCTTCCTTGATTCTCTTTCCTATCTCATTTTACATCTTCTGTAAGCATATGTTCATGAAGTGTTCCCCTCCCCCCCAGATTCCACACCCCTTCAGGAGCAAGTTAAAAAGAACATATAACGTGTGTTTGGGTGGAGGTACCTTTGGGAACTGAGGCAAGAAAGCCTAAGCTGTTAAAACGTGACTCCTCTGATGGGGGCCCTATTTGGATAACTTGCCTCTTCTAAATTCTTCTCTTTTCCTTTCCTTCCCTCCCTTCCTCCCTCCCCCCAGCTTGCTCTCCTTTTCTCTCTCTTGTCAAGCCCACTTCATAAATGGTAGCAGCTGGAGATCTTTTTAGTGGCATTCAGGGATTACTGCCCTTCAGGATTTTAATAAGCCCCACTGCCTGAAATGCCTGTGAGGGTGCTCTCTGAGACAATTACCATTCAGGGCTGGGATTGAGGGCTCTTCATGGCCCAGATGGCCAAGGGGCTGTGCACGGGCAGATAGCCTTCTCCAAACAACAGATCACTGGAGCAAAGAGTGTGGGTCATTCCCCCCCCCCTTTTTTTTTCCCTCTTTTTTTTCCCCCTTTCTTTTCTCTCATTGGTTAGCTTGAGGAGTGGGGAGTAGGAGAAAAGGAAGTGAATAAGGGGGTTCTATCACTTTGCAGCTAATCAACGCTAAGTTTGCTCATCCTTTTTATACATAACTGGATTTAAACTGTGACCTCTTAAGAACTGCAATTTGAGGTTACATATCCCTATTCACTGTAAGGCAGCTGCTCTTTTTAATTTAAAAATACAATACCCCTGATTATGAGGAGTATTTTTTAGCTGCCCTCACAGGAAGAAATAACCTGGAAAGGGCTAGAACAAGATCTCTTATTACTTTAGTATGGGAAACAGAGGACAAAAATTGCAGGCAGAACTAATTGGTAGCTGTGGATGTTGGAACAGTCTGGGAAGTCTGGAAAATAACAGCTGGTTAACAAGTGGCAAACGTTTAGCCAGAAGGAAGTGGTCATTTAGGTTTGCTTTTACCTGAAGTATGGTGTGGCTTCTATATGATTAGCCTCCTTAAAAGGCTTTTTCCTTGGATAAAATCTTAACCACTGAAATAAGGGAAGTGTAGGGTTTAGGAGAGAGAGTTTGCAATTATTTTTTGCAAAGACCACTCCTTGATGAATTAAGTACATGCAAAGCTAATTTCAGTAAAGCCACAGCTTTTGGGTCTTGCACTCCTGTGCAAAAAGTGGAAAATGTGGCTTATTAGCTGAATAGCTGTTCTCTGTCTGGATGGACAGACATTAATTTTTTAATCTTTGGACCCCTTGATGTCAGAAAAAACAATTTGTGCCTCTTGTCATTAAAGTTAATATTTGTGATACACAGCTCAATTTTTGCCCATTTGCTTTTGACTTATACAATGAATACTTCATTTATTTAAATCGTATTTAATAAGTAAGTAAAATGCATCATGTCATAAAAGAGAGAAATTGTCCAAAATAAAAAGCATGTAGGTGGACTGTTGTATGGCTGAATACTTTGGATAAATGGGACTAATTCTGCAGTTTTTGATCTTGAGGATTCTTCTTCCACACCCCAATAAGCTGTAGCAAGTTAATTTGTGGACTGGCTGAAACTCCAATTTAAACTTAAAAAGGAGTATTTGACTGTTCCCTAGGAGAAATAATACATATGAATTGGTGGTAGAGTAGAGTTCTGCATGCTGATAATATATATATAAACAACTCTGCTTCATAAATGGTCAAAGAATTAGACCAAATTAAAGTAGGATGATAGTTTCTTACTTTAGAATGAGTGGCAAGGGCACAGAGATAGGTCCTCCTGTTTGTTTTAACACTTCTGAATTCTTCCTCCTTCTTCTGAATATTCAGGACTTCTCAAGTAGAGTAGCTGTGCGGAGGGATACCTCTGCAGTTAAGAAATCATTTGTAACAGAAACAGTAATACAAGGTGACATTTCAACTCATTAAAATAATTGGGATAATCATGGAAGTGGATAAGGTAAAATTTGTGCAGTTTTAAGAAATAATAAGTTTTTACATATTATCTTTTGAGTCCCAAATTCAATTTGTATGAGAGACAGCATTATAAATTAGAACAATTTATTTAACATTGAAACTTGAGTCTTAGGTTCAACTTGAATTGATAAGAGTAGACCACCTCAGCTAAAGATTGCTTATGTGTATATAAACAGTACTTCAGTTTGCTGGATGTAGTGTGACACTTGTGGGAATACCCATTGTATGTACTGCCCCATTTCAGCTATGGTTGCAGGATGTGTAGTTTCATGCTGGAACATCTGGGCTGTTATTTTGATAATAAATGCATGTGCGATGCTATGTATAGTATAAATTTTGCTCTTCAAGGACATCAGTGTGATTCACTCATTGTCATACTATTGGGTGAATTTAAGACTGGACTAACAATGTTGTGTTGAATCAGGCTAAAACTATTTAGATGAAGCAGGCTAAAGCTCTATGCAGAACTGTTTAGAATAAAGGTGCAGTGTTTCAATGTGTAACTGTAATGCTGAAGTTGCTTAATGGGTTCTTTTGATTATAATTTTGGATAATTTCAAAATATTTCACATTTCTGATATGTGTGATTTCTGTTAGGAATGGTGTATTTTTTTTTGAAGGAATTCTGGTCTCTTAATGCATGATATGCATTCTTTGGATATGCTATGTGGATCCTTTTACCTCTAAGCATTGCTGCAGTATTGGTCAAAATAAATATTTAAGTGCCTGTGTGATATATGATATGTAAGACCTATGATCATGTTCCTCAGATCATACTCAGCATCTAGCATGTTCAGCATCTATGTTCCTTCTCAACATTCAAGGTTTTGCCAGACTTTTTTTTTTTTTGTCTCATATTTTTTTCCCAATACTAGAATAGGCCTAATTTTTAATGCCATTAAGAGATTAATTTTTCACTCACTGTCTTCTGTCAGAATTCTTTGTTAATAGCAAAGAATGCTAGAGATACATGCAAAGGTAGGACTTCAAAAACAGATACCATGGTAGAGGCCCTATTTGTAACATGTAAAAGCATATAGCACTGGAATATTTTTACTCCCTTTCCTCCATTTTCCAGCATGGCGTGTCTGATTTTAGCCTTTTCACATTTTTTTTATTCCAGTTGTCAGCAGACAGTGTGTGTGTGGTAATTTACCTGACAGTGTCTACTGCTGCCAGGTGCGGAAGCCTGATGGAATCACAGAACAGCATTATAGTGCTTTTCTAAATGTCATGGGCATTTAGCTAAGGGCTCCTACAGACTGAATGGATTCTTCCCAATTTTTGTTTAAAAGGTGTAACCCTTAATTAGAATTTTTGCTTTTTTCTAGTTAATAATATATACTGTGAAGTAATTATTGGATCCTAGTATTACAAAAGCAGGTATATAAAAAATTGTTTTCCTTTTGTTTGTCAGAAATGTTGCCTGTCCTTCTCTGTTTTTTATTCCTGAATAGTTGCAGAAATAATTGTGGAAATATTTCTAATTAGCTTGGATTAGCTGGATAAATTAAAAGCAGCAAAAAAAGTGTTTGATAGGCTATTACCATATCCTGTAGGTACTATTTATAAACTTAACTGGTGATTTGGAATCTTCTTCTAATGGAAGCAATAGTTTAATATTCAAATATAATTTATTTTGTTCACACATATTTCCTTCAACTGTTGTTTGGTTAACTACAGGATCACATTCTGTAAGTGATAAAATATTAAGTAATTTCACTTCAGAACTTCTAAAATTTTGGACTTCTGTTTCCTGTCTTTAATAATGTCTGTGTTTTTAGGTTTCTGTTAAGGGAGAAGAAGGGTGTTGCTATCTAAATGTCTCTGTGAGCATGTCCAGACCACACTGTTCATAGTGCTGTCCACAACACAATCTGATACACTGTAAATGGCCAATATTTTTTTTAGGTGTCATTAGGAAATGAGGTGATAGTGTTAGTCTCAGTATGTAGAAAAATTAAGGCAATCCTAAAAATATAATGCAATTTAGCAGTCCATAAGAATCTTTTTCAGAGCATTCTAAAGATACAGTTTCCCATTTGTGTGTTACGGTGGATTTGTTAAATTAGCATTTTTTTCCATTTTATTAATTAAACCCATTTTCTTGTGTAAAAAATGGGGAAAAGTAATTTTTACTGACACATACAAAGGTAGGGGGGAAAATGTTTCAAAGAGTTAGTCCGACTAAAAGTATTCTGGTAACCAGTTGGGTCCTTGATATTGGGTCTGGTTTTATGCATCAGTGAACAAAAGCCACTTAATTGGTGTTTATCCACTCCAAGTGTCTCAAACAGTAAACAGGAATAAAATTGTTCAGAAGTGTCTGCACGTCATTTCCTCACAACTTGCCATGACTCCCTGGCGCTTCTGGTTTTGTCGGATTATTAGTCTGTGAAGGAAGAGATAAAGCATTTCCTTGTATTGAATTTGAGCACGCTCTGTGCTTTGGGCAGAATGAAATATTAAAGGTTGTTTGCAATCTCACAGATGAGCAGGGCAGGCAAACTTTCGCACGCACACAGAAGTGGGGAGCAGACTGAGGTAGAGGCATCCATAGATTCCTGAATTTAGGAGGTCTGTTTGCGGTTGTATTTCCCTCCCACATACAAGGATGCTCCGCCCACATGGTTTTGAATGGCCGCTTTTAATTATTTTTCTAAGTATCTCTGGACCATATGTCCTTGTTAATCCTTCTGTTGACTGTGGCTACTTAAACTATTTCATAAACACAATAAACATCACTAATTGTAGTGAACTCTCCCAATCTAGCATTCCTGAAACTGTGGAACCTGCAAGACGTGCTCCTGCAGATCACAGGGTGTGGATGAACTGCTCTCATTTTCATCAATAGAACAGATTAATTACCATTGGGAAGGACAGCAATAAATAATAGAACCTACTTGGAAAAGTAAAATACTTTGGGGTACTGTGAGGTGATTAAAATACAAAGGGTTGAGTGTATTGTGCCTCTTTATTTCTCATTTTTTTTGTAAATACATAAAAGTTATGTAATAGTGTTGTGTCATTACTGTTTATAGCGAGATGGTCAGAGAAGGATTTCTTTAGTGTTGAGTAATGCTCTTAATACTGTATAATACTATACAGCTGGTAATTGTCCTGTAGAGAGATGTTGTCCATGGCAATCCTTCTTTATTAAAATTACCTTACATCTTGGCTCACTACTGAGACCTTTCATCCCATGGATGGCTGGTTTTACAAGTTTAGCCTTATCTGTCAGCCTGCCTGTGTGGAACCAAACTGAAACGTATCTATATTACATAATGAGAAACTTTGTCTTAAGTGTAGGGAAGTCTCCCACTATGAGGCTGTCAGCTACCTAAGCCCTAAAATCCATGATAATTTCTGTTTCTATAAAATGCCCCTCATTATGGCACATAAAATGCCTGGCTGCAAAGAACTACTCCGTGACGATTGCATGCCACATACCAGTCAGCATAAAATAAAACTCCTGGGTAAAAAATAAATAAATAGACATTTTACTTGACTTCATTCGCATATTTTTTGATGAAGGAGATTTCCAAGTTGTCTGGCAGTGATACAGCAACAAATTTCATGCATACAGTATTCACCACAGAGGAACTTAGTGGCACTTCTGCAGTCTGGTGTGCCTTTCTAGTCTGTCACAAATGAATGGGCTGATTCATAGAGAAGATGGTGCACAAGGAGTTAAACGAGGCTATTTGCCATTGATCAATACTGGGAAAAATATGCAGTAAGAACCCAGTAACCTTCCAAAGAACTTGCTTTGAAAAATTCATACAACAATAAAGTTGAAAATCCTCCTCTTTATTTGAAGGGAATTTAGCAAAGATGCATCTAACAGGAGGAAATATGAAAACACTTTTCCTCAGTTACCAATCGTTAGCTCAAAGCAAGCAATGAAATTGTTTCAGAAAATAGCTGCATGATTATTTATTGACTTTGGCCGCATTGATTTGGTAAATCATAAGAATGTTATTAAAGTTTGCTGTTTTAAGCAACAACACACCCTTCTCCCCTTCACCCCTTTCTTTCAGTTGACATGGTCAAATCCCAACACAGCTTTGAAACCACTGTTTGAGAGATTGTGTATTTCAGTTATACATGTAGTAGTTTCATATTTCTTAATTCTGTCCCCTTGGCTATCCCCACCCTTTGTGTTTTGGAGTTTGTCTGTGTAGCATGACCTGCAATTCAGATGTGAAATTATGAGATGTGTTATTATATGTGTGGTTTTGGTTCAAAACTCATTTAACTGGAGTGTGGACTGTATTTTTCAAGACGAAATATTACATATATCCTACATTACACTGTCAAATTATTAGTGGACTTTCAAAGCAAACAAAAAAAAGTAATTTAAAGCTATCCCTCTTAACTGCAGGGGTTTTTTTACAGTCCCTCGTTATTTTAAAATAGCATATGTTAGAGGAGTCCCACAACTGATTACTGTGAAGGCTGGTGACAGAAATGCTGAATCCTGCAGAGGATATTATAGAAAACTTGGAATATATTTAAACTAATCCAAATATTGCAAACTTTTTCCTTAGCCATTTTTATGTGAGGAGGACCCCCTTTTGATCTTTTCTTATGCATTTTGAAGGACGTATCAGGTGCATAAACTTTGGCAGGTGTGAGATCGCTCTGGGTTGCATAGTAGGAGCAAAATTAAACTCTCTGGAATACAATTTCTAAGATTTTATATCAGTGTCTAAGTGGCAGCATCTATGTACTGAATGGCCTAGCAGAGGAAAATGGACTTTCGTAGTTTATAATACAAAATAAATTTTTCTAATACCCTGTTCCTTAAAAGAGGCAGGTTTCTCTTCCACTCTTAAGTAGCCTAAAGTTGTTCTATAGCTGTCTTTTATAATATTAACATTGCATTCTCCATCTGAAAACTCATTTTTAGTCTTTCCTTTGAATGAGTTAGAGGTGAGGGAGTCTTATGTTATCTGAGGTGTAAACAGAGTTTGCCAACTTCTCTGGGCTGAAGACTTTGCTACTTGCACCTTCTCGCATGCATGACTCAGTGTTTCTGTTTTCTAACTAAGAAACTCTGTTCTTTAACTCTATTGCTAGACCAACAGCAGCACTGCAGCAGGCCCTCCTCATCATCTGAACGGGGGAGTTGTCAGTACATTAAAAGTCTGAGCCTGCCCTACGAATGCATTGCATCCGCCAGCCACATATCACTGCTAAAAGAAACATGGCACGCAGGTGTTTAAATTATTTACACTCATAATCGCCCTTTATGTTACATTGCTGAGCCAAGCCTCTGTTATTCTAGTGCATAATTGATGGTGTTCAGTAGTGGAAAAGTTAGAAAAGCGGAAGTAATGTGATGCGAAAGTTGAGTGAGGCAGCTCCAGCTGGCTCAGCTGCCTGGAATGAACCACCCGCATGGCCACCTGGAGAAGGCAGGGGAGTGGGCTTGGACCAGGCATCATGTCAGAATCTTGATTTGGCATTTGAAGGGGAAGGATTTCTTCAGCTGAGCTGCGTGACTAGCAAGGACTTGAAGGCTTTTGTAGTTTGTCATAAATCACGTCCGTAAAGCTCTCAGAGGAATTACATGTCTGTGTGCTCAGAGAGTAGTTTACTGTGAATCTTGCGTGATTTGGGCTGGTGCAGTGACAGCTATCAGTGGATGGTAAAAGGGTTGTAATGCCCCAGTCATTCTAGTACAGACAGTTCCATAACCAGGAATATTTTATAAAGGCTGCAGACCTTCAGAAATTCTAACAATCTTAGCATACACAGGAATCTCTCTCACACAAAAATGATCCAAAGACTGCCCCATTTTATAATGACTTCAGTAATATTATTGCCAGTATAATATTAGATACACCCGTTTATTTGAAAATATCAATTATGTCATTTCCAGAAGCTTCTGCTAATTTATAAAGCAACTTAGTATCTCATTTTTATCATAAATATTGAAATATTTTAAAAATAATACATGTGATTTACAAATATGAGGTCATTTTAAAGGTTTTTTTCTGCCTTCCCTTTCCTATGTTGGGCTTTTTCAAATTTTAAGTCAGTAGTTTTATTCTTCTGACCCTCCAGCCTGGTACATATGTGTAGTATATGGTCATACACCATGATATGACAGAAGAGGAATGATTGCTTCTCTTTATGAAAAGAAATAACCTTTTTATTAAACAGCAGGGACTGCTGCATTGGGCTTTGGTCTGTACCTAATAACGTCTGTAAAAGTTCAGATTGTTTAGGAGCAGCAGCAGTTCTGTTGTTGCTAATTAGTCTAGATGAGTGTCCTAATCACCAAAACCCCCAGAATTACTTGTTTGTTATCATCTGAGTGTAAAAAAAGGATATTTCTTTACAGAAAAAAGGAAGCTGGTCAGAGTAACAAAGTAAGTTATTCAGGAAGTTGTTTTTGTTTGTATTATTGATCTCTATGTACACTGAATTCTTTTTGTAACAGTATTTGTCTTTGAGGCAACTGGTGTTCAGCCACGTGGTGTAGTTGTAAGTAGACCTCTTGTATAACTGGCACTGAATAGTGCTAATGAGCAGGACTTTCTCTACTCTTGTGAAAACAAGGGCTGCAGCCTGTATAAACATTACTGGTGTAGCTGAAATGGACATATTGTGACAAGGGATGCATGGCTGAAATAATGAAACATTTGTGCACCTCACTTGTATTTTGACAGAAATTGGTGCTCACTTCTAATAGTTGAAGCCCCTGACATAAACATGGTGTCTTCATGCACTTGAACTGATTATGTATTTTCATACTAAGTAACACACTTTCTTGTGTGCATGCTGTAAATGACCACGCACTATTTAACTAAAGCTTGGCTTACATTACCTTCATACAGAGCAGCAGTGCTAATGTTGGTATATGGATGCTAAATACTCACTCTGTGACAATTCTTCAGGTGGTAAAGCAGCTAATAACTTTTATTGTTTCTAAGTAGAGAAAATTAATGTTCCATCCTCACTTATCATTAAGAATAGTGCAGAGGTCCCAAAAATTTCATCCCTATGCTTTAAGAAACTTGCCTCATTAATATTTTGTATATTAATTCTGCCACAAAGACCCAAACAAGCAGACAACAAGAAAAGAAAAAAAAAAAAGAAATGAAGAAAATATTGCAAAGATTGTTATGACAATAATAACAAAAAATGTACAAAATTATATTTTATACAGAAAACACAGCCTTGTAACATTTAATGAAGCAGTACAAATCCTTACAGCTTCTTTGGTGATGGTGCTATAAAATACCCTAATAAGCTATAAAGAAGGGAACCTGTGTCCTGTTGAAAATAATGACTATAGCAAAGTCCTGTGCCATAACATTAGGGAGGCAAAACAAAGCGAAAAATAATTAGACACTGAGGAAGAAAAATCCTCAAGCAATCTTTTTGCTCGACACTGTGTTGAACAGGAGATGTAAAGATATGATATTAGGAAGTACATTTTCTCAGTTGGAAAATATTTTGAAGAACTTGGTTTCATTGAAGTTATTTTCATACTGGAAATTACTTTTGTGTCCCAGAATAAAATCAGTGTTTTCAGATAGCTACCTGCCATTTACATTTTTATCTCAGTTTGTATAGATACATTATCATGTGTTTGTGTGTATATAATTGGTATACAAACTCACATTTTTCTATATTCTTTCTATATCACAAATATATGACTATCAGTCTCTAAATCAAGACTCCAACCTACCTCTGCCTGTGGAAGAGAAGGTGGAAGACAAGACTTTGTGGTATGAATTGGGGTCTATTTTTCCTTTACTTCCATCTTTTAATTTTTATTCAAAACTTCTTCTTGAGTTGTGGTCTTCTAGCTAAAGATTTAGCGGTGGCAGAAATTCATATTCCAGCTGAAGAAGTATAATGGCAATGGTGCACACTGAGTTATTAAAGGTTGTGTATTATAAATTGTGTCAGGAAAGTTGTCATATGCCAGGACTTTAAAATCCAGATGTATAGTCTGCTTTGTTAACTCATACTGCAGTTACCATTTCTTGTGTACTATACCACTTAGTGAGTCAGCAAATATAAGTAATTGCAATTTAAGAGGTTAGGTATTGAATCAAAACTTTTTAAAATGAGATATATATATCAATCTATGAAATTCAGATTGATATGAAATTAGTACTATGAAATTAGTAGCCCTTCAGTTGTGGGCTACTAATATGGGCTGATTTCTCAAAGTATCATTTATGCCCCAGGACTACAACACTTCAAGGTTTAGTGTCTTGTTTTTGAGTTACTCTCTGTTTCTAGGATGCTTTTTGTAAGATAGCTATATATTATTTGTAAAATAAATTTGTACAGATCTAATTTTTAAGATAGCTACATATTTAGTGGCTATAAATACCTAAGGGTATGAAATTAAAGAGTCTCCTTTCTACTTCTCCATAAATAAAATGTGCTCTGTTTTCTCAAATCAGTCCAGCCATGTTCCTTGTTAGACTGTAAGAAGGCTCCAAACCTTTAATACTTGATTGTAATTGTTAATTAGCATTTGGTTATAGAAAATCTGTCCTGTAGAACTACATTTCTTATTGATCCAAAATTAAACTGTTAATTATAGAATTGTAGAACCTACATGTCTTTTAAATTCCTCCAGGGATGGTGACTGAATCAGTTCCCTGGCAGGCCTGTTCCAGTGCTTGACAACCCTTTCAATGAAGAAATATCTCCTAATGCCTAATCTAAACCTCCCCTGGTGCAACCTGAGGCCTTGTCCTATTGCTTATTATCTGGCAGTAGAGACTGAACCCCACCTGGCTACAGTCTCCTCTCAGGTAGTTGTACAGAGCTATAAGGTCCCCTTTGAGCCTCCTTTCCTTCAGGCTAAATACCCCCAGCTTCCTGAGCTGCTCATCATCAGAGTTGTACTCCAGACCCTTTCCCAGCTCCACTGCTCTTCTCTAGACATACTCCAGCACTTCAGTGTCCTTCCTAAAATGAGGGGCCCAGGACTGGATACAGCACTCGAGGTGCAGCCTCACCAGTGCCCAGTACAGGGGGATGGTCCCTTCCCTGGTCCTGCTTCCACACTATTGCTGATACAGGCCAGGATGCCCTTGGCCTTCTTGGCCACCTAGGCACTGCTGGCTCATGTTCAGCCATCTGTTGACCAACACCCCCAGGTCCATTTCCACTGAGCAGTTTCCAGCCACTCTTCCCCCAGCCTGTAGTGCTGCAGGGGGTTGTTGTGACCCAGGGGCAGAAGCTGGTATTTGGTCTTGTTGAACCTCATTCAGTTCTCTTTGGTCCATTGATCCAGCTTGTTCAGATCCTTCTGCAGAGCCTTGTTACCTTCAGGCAGAGAGGTAACAACCTCCTGCCCAACTTGGTGTCAACTGCGAACCCACTGTGGGTGCACTGGATCCCCTCGTCCAGACAAAGATATAAAACAGGACTGGCCCCGGCACTGAGCCCTGGGGAACCCCACTAGTGACCAGCCACCAGCTGGGTGTAACTCCATTCACCACCACTCCCTAGGCTTGTTTTTTACCCAGCCAACAGTTCACCTGTCCAAGCCATGAACAGCCAGTTTCTCCAGAATGCTGTGGGCAGTGGTGTCAAAGGCTTACTAAAGTTCAATCAAGACAACATCCATATCCTTTCCCTCATCCACTGACAAGGTCACTTTGTCATAGATGGAGACCAGGCTGGTCAACCAGGACCTGCCTTTTGCAAACCCATGCTGGCTGGGCCTGATCCCGTGGTTTTCCTGTACATGCTGCCTATTTTTGGTTTGGTTGGAGAGGTCTGCTTTGGAGTCGCTGGTTGAAGACAGCCATGGGACAGCCATGAGCTTTCTGTCAAAAGTCTGATAGCTAAGTCTTGGATGTTAGGATGATCCAGGCTGGAAGGGACTTTGGAAGGTGTCTAGTGCAGGGCCTGTGCTGTAGCCACGATGGCCTCTGTGGCCTCCAGCTCAACTGACTTTTGTCACATAAAACAGAAGACATTATAGTGCTGTGCCCAGAGGGGTCTGTCTTGGATGTCCAAACCACTCATGTATTGCACTGCGTCAGGAGAGACCGAGGGTGCACTTCTAAGATGGTGTCTCACCCCCTGACTGCCATTTCCATCGCTCAGGCTCACTCAGGCATCAAATCTTTTCTTGAGCGCAGGGCTTGCCCTCTGCACGCTATCACTGCAGAGGGAATGCGCTGCTGGCATCCAGAAAAATATTAAGCTGGAATTGCCATGCCATTCCCATAGTTAGTCAGCTCATGCTGCAGGAGGTGGAGGCTTCAAAAAGTTGTTTTCCTCTCAAAAAGTAAATTTAAACATATTTTTTTAATTTCATCCTTAGAGTTTTTTTTGATATCTTTTATGATTTTTTTCCCCATCTACTACCTCACATACTGCTTGGTGTGATCCACTCTCAGGAATAAATCTCAAAACATTTTCATATCAGAAGTTGCTCTTTGTATTTATTTTTATTTATGTTATTGAGGATTTTTTATTATTTTTCATTTTGCTTTCTAGGTAAAAAAAAAAGTCGATACAGATACAGGTATTTCCAGAAGAAGGCTAAATTACAAAAGCTGACAGTTGCCTTCTTGGCAGTGTCAAAAATTATATGAGTTATCTCAGAAACTTGTGTTTGAGATGTGCATTTGAATAAGTCCCTTCTGTCACGTACAGTTTTCCTCTCATACTTCCTTGGTACTTGTATTTTTACTTTTTGTGTCCAGTGATATAGTTCTGTGCTTGATTTTGGAGAGATAGAGATGTCTTTAGGTGGAGGACATGCTTATTAAAGTGTATAGACTGTTTCCAGGGAATTGCATATCTGGATGGTCCGTGTAGTTTGATGGCATTTACCTGAATTCTTACTGGACTTATTTATGACTTGTGCTCATGGAAAGAACATAAACAGCTGGGGAGAAGAACATGCAGGGAATACTACCCTGCAGATAAAGAGAGGTGGTGTATTTCTGTATTTAGGTTATCTTTTTCCACTGCAGAAGGAAAAATTAGTGCGTGCCTAAGGGACATAAAAGATTTTTCTGCCAGAGTAATTTATAGTGTGGACTAAGTATTTTTTTGTAGCTGCCAAGTGTTTTTTAAAATGTTTTTGGAAGTAATAAGGTAGGATTACAAACTATAAATTGTTATAGTGGTAGCTGCTTACAAGCTTGCCCACCCATTCATGCTGCATAGTTCTTTATGGAAAGTTATGTTTAATTTAACTTAATGAATACTTAAGGACTGAGTCCACTCAAATGCTTTGATGGGCTGTTAAATTTACAAATGTCCTGCAGCTGTACCTTACCAATAAGGATTAGTAAAAGGAGTAGACTGACATACATTTCACACGATTTACTTAACGCCAGTCTTCCCTCCCCCCTCCAAACCCCTCACCTCTCCCCCAAACTGGAGGCCCAGAAATGGTGTGGCAGGATATTCTCACCATCTGTGATGATTCTTACTTCTGCATTGATATAACTACTTTTTGGTGTTTTACTTTCTTTTTCTGTTTGTTTTTCTCATAAGAAATTAGCAGAAATGTGTGCATACATTTAATAACTTGTGGATAACAAATGGGAATATGGGAATTGCTGTAATTAAAATATGACATAGTAATTAAATGAGATAAAAATACCTTTTCACCTACAAAAGGAAGTCAGATAATATTTTTTTATTCTCAAATATTATTGAATGTTGGTTCTAAAAGCAGAACATACTAACCAAGCTTAATTAAAGGCTTAGTTATGAAAATTATCTGTGGAATCAAGTAGCTATTATACTTTGCCTTTACTGATACTTTTTTAAGTGAAAAAGGAATATTTTCACTAGTCTATGGATTCTGAAGTTGGGCCCAAAATATTATTTACATTGTATATATAACTGAAGGGCAAAAGCAGTTTGTATCTTTTCGAAGGTTTCTTGGTGGTTTTTTTTTGTTTTTTTTTTTTTAAAAATCTGTGAAGGGGACAGTTTTGGCAGCAGATGAAATAATTCAATTTCTTTTCTTCTGATTAGTTTTCAAATTTGTATAAAATAGCTGTCAAGCTCTCGAATGAATTGTTCTCCTTCTTATATTCCTGGATTTCAGTTGAGTTTTAGATAAAGAAATCTGGCTGCTTTGATTACTTATTATCTTGAACATGTCATGTTGTCCTCCCTTCATCCCCTAAAAATAGTCTTTCATTGCACTTGCTTTAATAGATGTAAAAGCTGTGGGTAATAGATTACAACTAAAAATGGTACTGATTGATAACTGTATGAACAGTTCACTCAATGACTAATAAATTGTTTTCCTACATATATTTAAAATAAATTCGTTTTTAAAAAATTTTTTTATTATTATTTTTCTATAAAAACAAGTGATAGCTCTGTAGTTTTGCATGACTGAGATTTTGTGGAGTGAGAAGACTGCTGTGATTAAGTGCTTTTGAGAAGACCCCAGTGTGCCTGTGGATTTCTAAAAATATTGCTATCCCTCTCGTAGGACAGTAGGGATTTGTGGGGAAAATATTATATGTTATGAAGTGTGAGAGCTGGAGAGTTGTTAATATAATTTTTTCTATTGGATGAATATTATGATTGTGGTGCTATTTCTAGATATAAATTATATTTATACTCGTGATTCTATCTATACCTCCCGTGAAGACAATAAAAGTTGCAAACAGAATGAAAACTCTCAATAAAGAAATCATACAGGAGGTGAATGTTTCACTGAACATAGATTTTGAGACAAAGTTATTAGTGGAGTCTTATAACAGGAATTGGGTTATTTAAGTACAGGAGTTACTTTTACATATATTCATAATTATATTCAAGTGTTTTCTGATTGTTGTCCTCAGAAACATTTTTAAAGCCATTTTATATTACATTCTAAACAAGACTCCCTTATTTTTTCCTCAAGAATGGGGAATCTAAGAGAAAAAAAAAGCAATGCAACTTAGTAATAAAATGCTGATCTGAAAGGTGTCTTATCTATGGTCCGTCCTCCTTGAGCTGATCTAGATTTTTTCCAGTGCCATTTCTGATTTAAAGGACAGTTCTGGAAAGATATATAATTTTTCAGAGCAGTTTTGTGGCATTTTATTTTCACTTTGTACAGGAAATGCAGCGAAATGATGCATTTTTCCTTTTAAGTACTGTTTTTTTATCAGGTGATAGTTAGTGGTGAATCCTTCTTAGTCTCCAGTGTTCATATAAAGTTTTGACACTGAGATGTGAGATATATTTCAGATGGATTTCAGAGTTTACTCAGTCTGGGATTTGCTTCTGTTGGCCTGAGACAATACTTGTGGCTATTGCTGACACAGAATAGCATTTGGGGAGTAGGACTACATGGCAAGTTGTATGATACCACTCATTGGAAACTGAAAAGGACACTTCACGTATACCAGAGGAGACCTCAGAAAGGACAATATTTAAAAGTATTTGTAGTTCAATATGTTAGGGTTGCTGGCAAGTGAATAACGTCTTCAAACTGTGAGCACCTCCAGATGTTCTGGTGAATAGCTTTCTGAGTAAACTATTGCAAGTCACTTGAACTTTTCTCAGCCAGGAATCTCAGCTGTAAAAACTGAAGCACGGCTTTATGCAATTCTTGAGCGCTGCTGCCAAATAATGATTTCTAAATCCATCTTTGTGTTTTGGTATCAGTGGGAAATAGTTGATAAAGTAGGTGGCTGAAACCAGAGACCAGTTTAGGCTGATCCGAACATGGTAGGTTTTTTTAAAGGTAGGTAATTCTTTGGAGGCTGTTGATACAAACCAGGTGGAGTAATACTCGAATATCCTGCATGCTAGACACTGGAATTTGGATTTTTATTTAGTTAAGGGGGGGGGGGGAACAACTCCAAAAAAACACCTATTTTTTGACTTTTTGTTTTCTAGGGAGAGAACCTAAGAAGAAGAGCAAACTTTATTTTCTCCTTCTTAGAGATGTGATTTTTTAAGTACTGCTGTGCCACTTTTGACAACTGTATTTTACAGTTACCAATCCTTTCTGAAAGAGGATAACTGAAACTAAGATATCATTAACATATGGGTTTTTATTTTGAATCATTACTGGTAGACTTTTAGTACCAAGAAAACAAAAGAATTTCTGCCTTTTGGATAGTTTCATTTTTAAAAAACATATCTGAAAGTCTTCTCACATTTTTTGTTTCTGGTCGTGGTTACTTCAACAATGTTGTTTAATAGGAGGTATCTACAAAAGGAAAGCCACTACTGTATTAATTGCTCATTTAAGGAAAGTGAAACCTTAAATGTTGGGAATTTTAAGTCAGAAGTGTAATATTTGAAGTCCAAAAATTGAGTCTGTTGAGGGATGTTTTTAGTATCTTCTTTAGAAATGTGAGAAGAGATTTAGCAGTTTACCACACTTATAAAGTTTGGCGAAGATCTGACCTTTTTGAATTCATTGCTTGCAAGTTATTATTTCTAATCACACGCTTGATTGACTCCAGCTAAGTAACTGACTGAAAAGCCAGGGAGTTAAATCTAAAACCATAAGTATGTATTTTAACTGAAAATAGGGATCATCGTGGAATATGTTCTCAATCAGCACTTGACATTCATCTGAATATATAGCTTAAAAAGAGAAAAAAACCACAGGTAAGAACTGTTCTATCCTTTGGCAGGAGCACTGTGTGAAAAATGGTGATTGAGCTCTGAGAATGAAAATGGAAGCCCTGGAGCATACAGAGAAATAATAAAACTGGGCCCCTGATGGTGTTACGCTAAATGTGGTTAATATTGTGAATGTACTGTGAGAGAAAAATCAGGTGAACCTTTGAAATCCTTTAAGAGATTACCAAGTCATTTTGAAGTTTCAGAAAGCTACCTGTAAATTAGCTAATGAAAGAACTGATTTTTAAAATAAAACGGGACTATATGCAGATGTTATCAATGTTTGGAAGATGCAGAGTACAGTCTTGCCAGACCATTTCTCAGATGAGAAGATCTTCGATGAGTGGTCTTGTTTTTCCCATAATGACAGAAGCTCCTGAGGAGGAGCTTTTCAGTTGGTCCTAAATTGAAAGGAGTTAGAGATCATGTCACTGGAACAGTCAAAATGCAAATTACTTTGTTTTCAGGAAAAATGTGCAAAAGAGAATTGTTTCTGGTTTTGGTTTGGTTTTGCTTTTTTTTTTTTTTAATAAGGGAAAAGTAATGCTACTTGCATATTCTCTTTTGACAGGAATTAAGGTTGTGGGGTTTTTTCCCTGTCCTTCAGACATTTGACAAGAAGTATCAAATGTTTTGATACTTGGTTGGAGTATTTGGTTTTCTTACAGGTAGATGATGCTGCTGGAGTGTTTGACCACAACAAAATTGTTTTATGTTTCCAGATGGAAACATAAAGATTCGTATTTGCTGTATGTTATAAATGAGAGTAAAATACGGATCCATGTTAGTGCATGTGATAAATGGTCTCATACACTGGGAAGAGTACTGTGTGAAAGATGGTGACCAGAAACAGGTGTTTGAGTGGCTGTAGATTCTCCTGGGATCAGAAGGTTAGACAAACTGCCCCTAGGACTTAAACAGGGCAGTTATTTCATGTCAGTTTAATTATCCCTACATTTTGTGAGGCAGTCACTCAAAGTGGTCTGGAAATATTAGGAAATTAGAGGCTTTAACAGCTTTGAGGGCAAAGTTCTGGTTGGGTTTGTTTGGTATTCATTCACTTTGTGATAGTCTTAATGCAAGTGATGGGCTGTTTAGGACCACGAGGCATGCTTAGTACCAGTACAAGATTTAATCGAGACACTATCATTCAGCAGGAAATGCCTTTCAGTCCAATTTTATTTATATGAATTTTCTCTGCAACTCAGTAATCTCTGCTTGGGGTCATTACTTTGATTTTAACTTAGCAATGTAATTCCTAAAGTGCTTCAAATAAAAATATCCTTGAAGGAGTAATAAGTTTAAATAGCTCTGAATCAGTTGAAAATACTTTTTTAATTTAGTTCAGGCTGGGAGCGCAAACTGCCAGGAAAACAAATAGATGGAGGAGGAAAAAAGAGATTAAGCATAAATACTCACACTGCACCATACAGTTAAAGAAGTTAGAGATGGGGCAGAAAGGTTAAATATACCCCTTTCTAGCATCCTGGTATTAATAAATATCTAGTGACAAAAAATAAAAAGTAATCAGCCAAATAATAGTTAATACTTGGCTTTTTTGTTTGTTTGGCTTTGATTATTTTGATGGCATTAATGATACAGGAGATATAAAAATGTAAGTATCGCTTCCTAAATTAACAATTTAGTTACTAAATGAAGAGAAAATGTCTTAACATAAATAAACCACAAATCTCTAGTCATTTCAGCCAACCCCATTTCTTTTATAAAGCACTTTAGATTTTATTTTCATTAGCACTGAGAGGCACTTTGAAATAAGTAACTAGCAAATAAGCAAACTGAGATAATTCCAGTTTATATTGTTGAGTTAATAAAACTAATAAAATCTATACATTTCCCAAGGTTTTCCATTATTACTATTTCATTTTTTTTATTGCAGAAGAAAATTGTTAGGGTTATATAGTCTTAGGCATCATGGAAATTTTCTTTACCAGTTTTACATTTCCTTATGACTTGAAGAAAATGAGGCTTGTTTTGTAGCTTGTGAACAAGAAAAATGCGCCTTATTAGTGGTTTCATCTAGGTGATTGTTAGCTTCCTCATTGGTTTTTCTGATGTTGTATGCTTGAAGGTTCATTTTTTCAGCTTTCTAAGAGAATTTTGGCAGCGTAGTATACATTTTACAGGATAGTAAATAGAAAGTTTTTTAGGAGCTCCTTTCCTTTAGCAGTTACTCTATTGTATTTAACACTATGACAAATATAAACACCAGCAGTTGCAGTTCCATGTAAGGTGCTCCAGTCACTGAGTTCTGTACAGTGCTGTGCTTCACCATACAGTTGACAGTTTTTCTCCTATGTGGTGGCAGAAATATTTTTATTTTAATCATGACTTCTCTGCCCTTGTCTTCTTTCTCTACCTTTTTTGTGTGTTTGTGGTGGTTTTCCATTTTGTTTCCCCTCTCCCTCTCCTCTTTTCCCCTTTTCTATTTTTCAGTTTATTTTTCTTTTTTATAATTTTTTTCTTTTTCATTTTCTTTCTCTTTTTCCTTCTCTGTTTCTCACCGAGGAAATGTCTGCTGTCAGTAAGAAATATGGAAGGCTGATTTAAAATACTGTTGCTCATTTATCTAACGGAAATTTAAAAGAAGCATTTTTTTACCTTACTGGGTGCCTTTCTTCTGGTCATTTGGATCATCTCCCTGTAATAGTCACTTCATAGTAACAAGAAACCTTCTCTTAATCTCAAAAGTTTGGGACTAGACCAATATAATAGACCCCATATTTTTGAAACATGATGTAAGGATTGTTCATTAAGGTATGGTATTGAAGATATATAATCCTTTTAGTCTGTGAGAGGATATTTTACATTATGCCAGGTAGCTTTTTGTCCCATTTTTTTAGTTATACTGTAATTTGCAGTCACGATCTTCTTATTAACAATTAACACTTAAATCTCAGTAAATATCAAATAAGTAGACAACATGAAGGTGAGCAGATCAAAAATGCATACAGAATAGCCCAGCAAAGTTTAAATAATCTAAAAATATGAATACACAAAAGAATATTTGAGTGAGTTTTTCATGAGAGCTTGGATTTTCTTTAGTTTTTTAAATAAATATACATCCAACTTATTTACTTTTCTGATTTCATGATTAATCAAGTTTTATGATCTCTGCATTGTACACATCAATAGATGTGTATATATGTCTGTCCAAGTGTGTGTGTGCATCTCTTCAGAGCTGTCTTTATATGTATGTATTATTAAAAAAAATACAACGAGCTAAACCAGAGTTGTTTTTCCCTTATAATGCAATGACATTTACTTTAATTTAATGTAATTTGTAAATATACAAATTATTCTTACAACGTGATGATTAATTTTCACTGCTTATATGACAGCATATCAGTGGGAGGAAGCAGAAGAACTGAAACTACACTGTTTAATACTCCTTATTTTGATTTTCTTCCACCTTTCATTGTAGTCAAAATCCAGACAGAACACTTTGTGCAGAAGAGGGAGAAAAGCACTTCTTGAATGAGATGTTTTGTTTTTTTCTCACTTTGCCTTGATGGTAGCGATGTGGTATCCTGAACAAAGGCATACCTTGGGATGAGTGAGCCATGGAGTGAACATAATTTCATTACAGTGTATAACTGAAGAAGAAATTATTTTTTTCCATACCTTTTCTGTGGGTAGGTCAATTCCAGTGTTTCCACCCCACACTGGTTTGCGAGTCTGATTTATGGCTCATGGCCCATCATCAGTCGTCACTTCTTCTCCCATTTTTTTTGGCTTTGTTTGAATGCCACATTAGTCAGTAAGGAGTTAATTTCCAATCAACACTAGCGCAGAAGCTTCTCCACAGTGTTTCGTGCAAGGTTTTGGTGTTTTGTACCTGTCACTGCCCCTCTTTCACGCCTCTGTGGGTATAGAAATGTTTGGAGACAGAGTGGGGAGTGGGTTGTGGGCTCAGCGCTGCAGGCCCCTGACCGCCTGCTGCATCACCCACCGACGGTGCCTTCCTCATGCTTCTCTGCTGTTCGTGGCACGCAATGCTCCAGGGAGTGCAGCAGAGGCGGTGCTGTCCCAAATCTGCCCTTCCAGAAATTTCTCTCCAAAGCCAAGCCCTCTTCCGTCCCAGGGCCAGGGAGCACGGAGAGTGTTGGTGTCACTGTAAAATGTCAGCTGATAAAATGTCGGCAACAGCAGCAGTCGGTCTCGTAATTGTGTTTTGTTGTGGTTGGTTTTTAGTAGTCTTAGATTTGATGGCTGAAACCCGTGTGCTGCACTGGAAATGGCAGCTAGCCTTTTTTTTGTGAAACTCTCACTAAGATTGGAGCTTTCCAATAGCCGTGGATGTTTTTTTATCCTCTGTCCAACTCTCAGCAAAGTAAACCCAAAACACTTGGAAAGAAGCATCCCTGAAGCAATGAGGAAAGGGAGAGGTTCAGCATTTTTAGGTGATAAGATGTAACAGTTAATAGCTCAGCAGTTTAAGGGATTGTTTTGCTTTCTGCCTAGATTTATTAGTTTGACTTCGTTACAAAGACTGAATAGTAAAGCCAGTTCATGAATTTGTTACATTGCTTGGGCTTTCAAAGCCTCATTTATTGGAAAATATGGAAATACCAATGATGCACTGTTTACCAGTCTGTCTGAAATTGGTATTGTAACCTCTGAACCTGAAAGAAAAAATATGTTATACTTCCTAAAATTATTGTGCTCAGCAGAAATTCTCTGTGTATTATATTGTTTGTTTATGTGCAGAAATGGGAGACTCTACAGTCCTGTAATGAAACAAAAAAACTCTCTGAAAGTCTGCATAGTTGGCACAAAGTGCTGTAATGCTTTTTCTCCAAAAGAAAACTGTCAAATCATGTTGTTTCCTTCTATAAAAATATTACAGTTCTGTGCAGTGTTTTGTACCCCTATGTATCTATTTAAGCCTGGAAATAGAGATTATAATTTAAGCCTGTGTTTTGAACAGTTTGTTATTTTCTTATACGTAGCCATCTTTTTAGGCATTACCTATCCTTTACTCCCACTGATGTTATTGGACAGAATCTTTGTTGTTTTTATTAATTTTTCTTTAATTGAATTTTTCACTTTATTTTTTCTTTTGTCAAAATATATTTGTTACTGTAATCTTCTGAGTTGTTCAACTTGATCATCTTTTATAATTAATAAGGGAAAAGTAGAATACAGGCTAGTTTAATACAAAAATATTTTATTGCCTAGAACGTTGTATGCAAAAGGAATAAATAAACCCACCTTTTATTATTCTTTATTTTTTATTATTCTTTTAAAGCCCCTTGTATTATTCTTTATGAGGAATGTTTCTTGTGATTGTTCAAGACTATCTGTGTTTGACTGTATGCTGACAGTCTGCCAGTGATTCAGCATGATGCTGAATCTTCCAGCCACAGTTTTTGTTGAGATTGTTTGGAGTACTAACTACAAAAATTGTTACTGTTACCATTGTTATTTTTCATAAGAGTTCAGACTGTCATCTCAGCTGCTTGCCACTTTCAGCTTCATTCCACTCAGGAATTATTTGCTTCATTTCTACTTGAACCTGCCACTCCTGCAGCTCATGTTTGTAACAGAGATGGACAGATAACAGGAGTCAAAGCCCCAGGAACGGGGAAGTAGGGCAGTCCTCATTGGCAATTAATTTTAATTGTTAGGATCATTATGTCTTTAATCTATAGGAGAGCTTTAGTAATGGAAATTGTACAAATTAAGTATTCTCAATGATAAATCATGACTGTTTAAGAATAATAGTTTACTAAAATATGCAGACCTGGAGCTCTGTCCCAGTCCTGACAACAGTATGAGCAAGGCTACTGGCATCCCACCAGGTGAATAGAAGGACTCAGAGTAGTAGGTGCCATGCTGAACACCATGAGTTGTCATAGGGCTGAGTCTGCAGAAACTACCAAAAAGGCAGGCTTGCCTGTGATGCACGTACCAAGTACTTAAGGTTCTGTTATGGAAGGAGCAAGGTTTTTGCCAAATCTGTTTTAATAACTGTTTTAGATTAACACCAAACAAAGAAAGGTACTTGGTTTTTCAATGATTTGTGCCAGATGGTGTTGTGCATAGGTCTGCAGTCTTCATTTTGAGTGGAATGAACATTTTGGTCAGAGCCAAAACCAGAAACAGACAGACGGTAAGAAAGAAGAGCTGCATCCTTTGGAAGAAGATGGGGATCCTTGCCTTTAATTAGCAGGCCTAATCTCTTCTCTCCAGTAAGTGACATGATCAGTTTCCTTCTTAAATTGTGTCTTTGTTGTTTGAATAGTAGTAAAAGTAGTCTAGTCGTTCCCCTTCTCCAGTCATTCTGCATCTCAAGGTGGGTTGCAGTTGTGCTGCTTCTCTTTACTGCCACGCTGTGGAAAAAGAATCTTGGCTTGAATGCTGTACTGTATTTTCCACAGCATGGCAGTAAAGCAAAACATTGCAGCTTTATTTCAGTCACAAGCAGGATTGGC